>NW_026600146.1:0-300000 GCF_029784135.1 Toxorhynchites rutilus septentrionalis | reverse complement strand
TCAGAGTAATCAAGAGAACATCATTCTGTTGGGAAGGGAGAGGAGTAATAGTTGATCGCAACTTGTACAGATCGCGATCTGTGCAGTTTGCGATTAATCATGGATCGAATCATGGTCGCATAATTTCCATCCTTGCTTCAATTCTATTTATCATTCTTCTTGCATGTATCCAAACTGCCAGCATTTCACTGTTTTGCTGCAGGGATGTAAGTCCGTGTTTATACACTGAGAAATTTAGTGGGGGTTTGTCGCAGTAGTTGCGACACATTGATTAGAAATAAAACCAACAATATATTTATGTGGACATCACTGATCTAGCCATCAATTCCGGAGATGGTTAATCAATTCTTCTATGGAGGAACCTAAACTATTTTCTCGTTTGGTCCATGAATGCGCACTTCGCGCTCAAACGAAACCCATCCCAGAATCCATTATTCGTCGAAGGGCTCCTAAACCTAAACCATGGCGGAATGAAAAGAGAGTCTAGCTTTATGTTGAAAAATCGTATGCACTTAAAGCCTCCCGGAAACATGGAGTCATCGTCAATTTTAAAATTTTCCTAACACTTGAGTCTAAGTTTAAATTTTTTTTAAAGGGAGTTCGATTGCATCAGTGAAAAAATAGTAACAACTCGGTTTTAGAATATACATTAAATTAGTTTATTGTAAATTAATTTATTTTATTTTATTTTACAACAAAAATTGTTAAAAAAAATATTAAAGCTAAATCGTGACTTGGCCCCATCTCTATGAATTTTCTCGGTTTGATCTATCACCTATGGGAAATAAAACATATTAACACAAATTTGTATTTTTTTAATTTGGAAAATGAACTCACGTCACTCCTTGTGTCACCTACTCATAGCCATTTCTCAGTGTTGTAGGCTAGCAAGTCAGGCCAAGGCCAGAAGATTCCCCTCGATAGCTCTCATGTATTTGATGCAATATAAGAAAGAAAAAAATATTAATAATATCTACAGCGGAAAACAATAGAACAATCAAATAATAGAAAAATCAATAGTGTAAAAAAATAACAACTCTGAAACTCAAAGTAACATAAGAAAATCCAACAAAATACGGAAAACAATAATGGTATAAATAAAATAAATCTAAATACTACTGAGAAACATCCAAATATTACAGAAAAACTAAAACATCAAAAATATATCAAACAAAACTCACAGCATAACAATAAATTCTACAACACGGAATAGTACAACGCAACTAAACTCAACAAAACAAATGAAGACAACAACAGAACAAATGCAATAAATACAACGGAACAACTTGAAATAACAAAATTTGAAGATAACAAACAAAAACACTGAACGCTTCCTAATTACGTGTATAATAAGATTTAAATAAAGAGCGACTGCGCCACTTCTCCTGCAACAACTAGTAGCATTTTAAAACAATACTTAAAAAGTCTTACCCCTTTCGCTGCTGTTTTAAGCCGTTGATTCTCTTGAAATGTCTATCGGCTCCCAGTCGTACACGTCATCTCCAGTATCCTCGATGTCATCATGGAACAGCGGCGGAAAATCTTCGTCCTCGATCATGCCCTCTTCAGGATATATCTCGTTCTTGGTTGGAATTGTCTGTAAGAAAATAAGATTTCATTAGCGCTGCTACGCACTCTAACACGATTTTACTCACCTTGGGTGGAAAACGAACTTTCCCTCCCGATTCCGCTCTACCTCCATTTGCTTGGGTGGCCCGATAGCCTCTCGGAACCCTCAAGCCAGTCGGAATCCGGGATGTAACGTTCGTTCGGTTCATCTTGGTGCTGAGTGAAATTTCTTCTTGCTTCTCTATTGCAATTTCAAACAGCAGTGACAAGTAATGTTGTGTGCACCTACCAAGTAGACTACTTGGATCGAAATCAGAGTGGGAAAATAGATGCCGGTCTACTTTTGTACCATTTTCATTTTGACATACAGTGCATGTATTGCGTTACATGATTTGTTGTGATTTCGATGAAAATTGAAAACAAGTGATGTGTTTCTGTTTTAGAAATATAAAATTGAACTTTGACAAGTTGGAGCTATGGGAGATCAAACTTTATGGTGAAAAACAGGAGAAACTGACTGCAGCCCAGGTCCTACCAATAACTCGAACTAGCACAGGAAAGCTTCCACCAACCCGTAACATCACATCGTCATCTGGCGATTTGTCGAACTCATCAACACCGACCAGCAATGGTAATAGTGCCCCAGGTTCCAGTTTGGCGAACAAATCGGCCATAATCTCTAGTAAGGCCTCGAGGGAGGAAATAAACTAACAAATGGTACAACAACTTCGGCTAGAGAGGGCAGCACACAATCAAAAGCGTGCGATGGAACTCAAACAGCAACAAGGTAATCGGAACCGGAAAAAATGGCCTTTGAGTCGACTGGTTAATCGTTATAATTTTACTCCGAATAGATGGTGCAAACCCACCGAAACAGTCCATTGTTCAGCGTTGTATTATTGTGAAAGAACCGGACGGTACAACGAAGATTATTCAACAGAACATAACTCAATCTTCACGGTCTGCTTCTGCATCAACTTCCCAGCCGAACCAAAGGCAGCAATCTCCCGCGCCCGCCAAACCAGATGGTCCACAAAAAGTGCAAATCATTCGTGATGGGAAGGATGGGAAGGTTAGCGTTCGTGGTCTGAACCCTGGGCAACAACTGATTCAAACGCCTGACAGAAAGCTACATGTTCTAAGTGCAGCCTCTGGTATGTTTGATAGTGGTGCGCTATGATTCCTAGATCTAAGTTATTTTTTAATTTACAGGATCAAACTCAACAGCGGGCAAGCAAGCAATTGCCGCTAACATATATCATGAAAGTGGCCACCAGTGGTGGTAGTACAAGTGGTGCAACGGCTTTTTTGTCGGCCCCCAGTGACTACCACATCTACGGTTCAGTCACCGCCGTCACAAACGTCGGTACAGCAGACAGTTGCATCAACGGCGACAGCGACGGCTATTCGTAGGGATATATTTTTCCTGTATATCGAACTTCTTTTCACATCCAGTTTTATTCCAACTACTAGCTGACGCGACGAACTTCGTCCCGCCCAAAATAGATTTTTTGATTTGAATACTTTCAAACATCCACGTTTTCTTACTAAGTGAACGTTGAGTGCAATCACTGAACTCTTCATTGATTGATTACCCTTTGACCCTTTACAATTTCATTTTACTATAAATTGTTTAGTACTTCTACAAAAATATATATAAAGTTATTTTCAGACACAATTCTCGCTCAAGATTCTTCAAGCATTTGGAAATAACATGTTTCTCCGTTGCATGAAATACATGTTTGATACAGAGAATATTACAGAATAAAGACTGCTCAAATCGGACCATTCCTTCCTCGGGTTTAGGGCACACCAACACATTTGGCCTTCCATTTTTGTTTATATAGATAGAAGATACAGGAATGCGTTATTCCATCTGAAAATCCTTTTCATCTTTCGAACAAAAAACAATTTCGTTAGCACCAACATCAAATGGACTAGCAACGCTTAGTTAATTGTATAACATATGGGAATTCAATTTTCCGAATTTTCCGATTTTTCTCTCCGCTATATTGATCTACGGGAAGAGACGAATACAACGAAATATAGATGACTGAAATTGAACCATTCCTTCCTCGGGTTTTGCGCTTACCAACACATTTGGCCTTCCATTTTTATTTATAGATATATGATATGAGAATGCGTTATTTCGCCTGAAAATGCATTCCCACTTACGAACAAAGATCAATTTCGATATCGCAAATATTGAATGGACTAACAACGCTTATGATGATGTAATTTTCGAACATGTGGGAATTCATTTTTCCGAATTTTCCGACCTTCCTTTAGGATTTTCCGAAAATTTTCCGATTTTTCTCTACACTATATTGATCTACGGGAAGAGACGAATACAACAAAATACAGGAGGCTAAAATCGGACCATCCCTTCTTCGGGTTTTCCGCTTATCAACAGATTTTGCCTTACATTTTTATTTATATAGATTGGGGATCAGTAAGCGCCATTCGTTTTTAGAATTATCCTTCCATAAAACATAACACCAACACTTGTCACTAAACTTCCTGCTAAAAGACGTGCTCTTGGCCACTCCCTCTGCTTGAATTTAGTATCATTAGATAGCAAGTGGAATGTGTTTTGAGATCCCAAAGGTAGTGATCACTTATCCATCAAGATTTGTATCCAAATTTGTATTTGTAGTTGTATTGTTCGGACTGTTTACTACTGACGAACATTTATGATCTGAGCATCACATCGCTCTGGTTTTCAGTGTCCGAAACGAGTGGCTGATGACGAGTGCAGTTTTGCTTTACACCGGTCTCCCGTCTCGCCTGCAAAGACGCACTCGGAGAGTTAATTTTACATTCGGTAACATTCGGGTTGTGGCGAGCTAAACTGAGCGGAGAGGCGAGATACTGCGAATCGTATACTGTAGAAACACTTGCCTCCGTGGAGCAAATTACTGCTGCGATTTGCACACAAACCGAGTGGAAAGAGTCTTTCGTTTCTTCTATCTAGATCCGTTGATGCGATCTATTAATAGACTCAGAGTAATCAAGAGAACATCATTCTGTTGGGAAGGGAGAGGAGTAATAGTTGATCGCAACTTGTACAGATCGCGATCTGTGCAGTTTGCGATTAATCATGGATCGAATCATGGTCGCATAATTTCCATCCTTGCTTCAATTCTATTTATCATTCTTCTTGCATGTATCCAAACTGCCAGCATTTCACTGTTTTGCTGCAGGGATGTAAGTCCGTGTTTATACACTGAGAAATTTAGTGGGGGTTTGTCGCAGTAGTTGCGACACATTGATTAGAAATAAAACCAACAATATATTTATGTGGACATCACTGATCTAGCCATCAATTCCGGAGATGGTTAATCAATTCTTCTATGGAGGAACCTAAACTATTTTCTCGTTTGGTCCATGAATGCGCACTTCGCGCTCAAACGAAACCCATCCCAGAATCCATTATTCGTCGAAGGGCTCCTAAACCTAAACCATGGCGGAATGAAAAGAGAGTCTAGCTTTATGTTGAAAAATCGTATGCACTTAAAGCCTCCCGGAAACATGGAGTCATCGTCAATTTTAAAATTTTCCTAACACTTGAGTCTAAGTTTAAATTTTTTTTAAAGGGAGTTCGATTGCATCAGTGAAAAAATAGTAACAACTCGGTTTTAGAATATACATTAAATTAGTTTATTGTAAATTAATTTATTTTATTTTATTTTACAACAAAAATTGTTAAAAAAAATATTAAAGCTAAATCGTGACTTGGCCCCATCTCTATGAATTTTCTCGGTTTGATCTATCACCTATGGGAAATAAAACATATTAACACAAATTTGTATTTTTTTAATTTGGAAAATGAACTCACGTCACTCCTTGTGTCACCTACTCATAGCCATTTCTCAGTGTTGTAGGCTAGCAAGTCAGGCCAAGGCCAGAAGATTCCCCTCGATAGCTCTCATGTATTTGATGCAATATAAGAAAGAAAAAAATATTAATAATATCTACAGCGGAAAACAATAGAACAATCAAATAATAGAAAAATCAATAGTGTAAAAAAATAACAACTCTGAAACTCAAAGTAACATAAGAAAATCCAACAAAATACGGAAAACAATAATGGTATAAATAAAATAAATCTAAATACTACTGAGAAACATCCAAATATTACAGAAAAACTAAAACATCAAAAATATATCAAACAAAACTCACAGCATAACAATAAATTCTACAACACGGAATAGTACAACGCAACTAAACTCAACAAAACAAATGAAGACAACAACAGAACAAATGCAATAAATACAACGGAACAACTTGAAATAACAAAATTTGAAGATAACAAACAAAAACACTGAACGCTTCCTAATTACGTGTATAATAAGATTTAAATAAAGAGCGACTGCGCCACTTCTCCTGCAACAACTAGTAGCATTTTAAAACAATACTTAAAAAGTCTTACCCCTTTCGCTGCTGTTTTAAGCCGTTGATTCTCTTGAAATGTCTATCGGCTCCCAGTCGTACACGTCATCTCCAGTATCCTCGATGTCATCATGGAAC
The DNA here is from genome assembly GCF_029784135.1 of Toxorhynchites rutilus septentrionalis. Lineage (NCBI taxonomy): Eukaryota > Metazoa > Arthropoda > Insecta > Diptera > Culicidae > Toxorhynchites > Toxorhynchites rutilus. The sequence continues at coordinate 293,901 of NW_026600146.1, read as the reverse complement.
AGCGGCGGAAAATCTTCGTCCTCGATCATGCCCTCTTCAGGATATATCTCGTTCTTGGTTGGAATTGTCTGTAAGAAAATAAGATTTCATTAGCGCTGCTACGCACTCTAACACGATTTTACTCACCTTGGGTGGAAAACGAACTTTCCCTCCCGATTCCGCTCTACCTCCATTTGCTTGGGTGGCCCGATAGCCTCTCGGAACCCTCAAGCCAGTCGGAATCCGGGATGTAACGTTCGTTCGGTTCATCTTGGTGCTGAGTGAAATTTCTTCTTGCTTCTCTATTGCAATTTCAAACAGCAGTGACAAGTAATGTTGTGTGCACCTACCAAGTAGACTACTTGGATCGAAATCAGAGTGGGAAAATAGATGCCGGTCTACTTTTGTACCATTTTCATTTTGACATACAGTGCATGTATTGCGTTACATGATTTGTTGTGATTTCGATGAAAATTGAAAACAAGTGATGTGTTTCTGTTTTAGAAATATAAAATTGAACTTTGACAAGTTGGAGCTATGGGAGATCAAACTTTATGGTGAAAAACAGGAGAAACTGACTGCAGCCCAGGTCCTACCAATAACTCGAACTAGCACAGGAAAGCTTCCACCAACCCGTAACATCACATCGTCATCTGGCGATTTGTCGAACTCATCAACACCGACCAGCAATGGTAATAGTGCCCCAGGTTCCAGTTTGGCGAACAAATCGGCCATAATCTCTAGTAAGGCCTCGAGGGAGGAAATAAACTAACAAATGGTACAACAACTTCGGCTAGAGAGGGCAGCACACAATCAAAAGCGTGCGATGGAACTCAAACAGCAACAAGGTAATCGGAACCGGAAAAAATGGCCTTTGAGTCGACTGGTTAATCGTTATAATTTTACTCCGAATAGATGGTGCAAACCCACCGAAACAGTCCATTGTTCAGCGTTGTATTATTGTGAAAGAACCGGACGGTACAACGAAGATTATTCAACAGAACATAACTCAATCTTCACGGTCTGCTTCTGCATCAACTTCCCAGCCGAACCAAAGGCAGCAATCTCCCGCGCCCGCCAAACCAGATGGTCCACAAAAAGTGCAAATCATTCGTGATGGGAAGGATGGGAAGGTTAGCGTTCGTGGTCTGAACCCTGGGCAACAACTGATTCAAACGCCTGACAGAAAGCTACATGTTCTAAGTGCAGCCTCTGGTATGTTTGATAGTGGTGCGCTATGATTCCTAGATCTAAGTTATTTTTTAATTTACAGGATCAAACTCAACAGCGGGCAAGCAAGCAATTGCCGCTAACATATATCATGAAAGTGGCCACCAGTGGTGGTAGTACAAGTGGTGCAACGGCTTTTTTGTCGGCCCCCAGTGACTACCACATCTACGGTTCAGTCACCGCCGTCACAAACGTCGGTACAGCAGACAGTTGCATCAACGGCGACAGCGACGGCTATTCGTAGGGATATATTTTTCCTGTATATCGAACTTCTTTTCACATCCAGTTTTATTCCAACTACTAGCTGACGCGACGAACTTCGTCCCGCCCAAAATAGATTTTTTGATTTGAATACTTTCAAACATCCACGTTTTCTTACTAAGTGAACGTTGAGTGCAATCACTGAACTCTTCATTGATTGATTACCCTTTGACCCTTTACAATTTCATTTTACTATAAATTGTTTAGTACTTCTACAAAAATATATATAAAGTTATTTTCAGACACAATTCTCGCTCAAGATTCTTCAAGCATTTGGAAATAACATGTTTCTCCGTTGCATGAAATACATGTTTGATACAGAGAATATTACAGAATAAAGACTGCTCAAATCGGACCATTCCTTCCTCGGGTTTAGGGCACACCAACACATTTGGCCTTCCATTTTTGTTTATATAGATAGAAGATACAGGAATGCGTTATTCCATCTGAAAATCCTTTTCATCTTTCGAACAAAAAACAATTTCGTTAGCACCAACATCAAATGGACTAGCAACGCTTAGTTAATTGTATAACATATGGGAATTCAATTTTCCGAATTTTCCGATTTTTCTCTCCGCTATATTGATCTACGGGAAGAGACGAATACAACGAAATATAGATGACTGAAATTGAACCATTCCTTCCTCGGGTTTTGCGCTTACCAACACATTTGGCCTTCCATTTTTATTTATAGATATATGATATGAGAATGCGTTATTTCGCCTGAAAATGCATTCCCACTTACGAACAAAGATCAATTTCGATATCGCAAATATTGAATGGACTAACAACGCTTATGATGATGTAATTTTCGAACATGTGGGAATTCATTTTTCCGAATTTTCCGACCTTCCTTTAGGATTTTCCGAAAATTTTCCGATTTTTCTCTACACTATATTGATCTACGGGAAGAGACGAATACAACAAAATACAGGAGGCTAAAATCGGACCATCCCTTCTTCGGGTTTTCCGCTTATCAACAGATTTTGCCTTACATTTTTATTTATATAGATTGGGGATCAGTAAGCGCCATTCGTTTTTAGAATTATCCTTCCATAAAACATAACACCAACACTTGTCACTAAACTTCCTGCTAAAAGACGTGCTCTTGGCCACTCCCTCTGCTTGAATTTAGTATCATTAGATAGCAAGTGGAATGTGTTTTGAGATCCCAAAGGTAGTGATCACTTATCCATCAAGATTTGTATCCAAATTTGTATTTGTAGTTGTATTGTTCGGACTGTTTACTACTGACGAACATTTATGATCTGAGCATCACATCGCTCTGGTTTTCAGTGTCCGAAACGAGTGGCTGATGACGAGTGCAGTTTTGCTTTACACCGGTCTCCCGTCTCGCCTGCAAAGACGCACTCGGAGAGTTAATTTTACATTCGGTAACATTCGGGTTGTGGCGAGCTAAACTGAGCGGAGAGGCGAGATACTGCGAATCGTATACTGTAGAAACACTTGCCTCCGTGGAGCAAATTACTGCTGCGATTTGCACACAAACCGAGTGGAAAGAGTCTTTCGTTTCTTCTATCTAGATCCTTTGATGCGATCTATTAATAGACTCAGAGTAATCAAGAGAACATCATTCTGTTGGGAAGGGAGAGGAGTAATAGTTGATCGCAACTTGTACTTGTGCAGTTTGCGATTAATCATGGATCGAATCATGGTCGCATAATTTCCATCCTTGCTTCAATTCTATTTATCATTCTTCTTGCATGTATCCAAACTGCCAGCATTTCACTGTTTTGCTGCAGGGATGTAAGTCCGTGTTTATACACTGAGAAATTTAGTGGGGGTTTGTCGCAGTAGTTGCGACACATTGATTAGAAATAAAACCAACAATATATTTATGTGGACATCACTGATCTAGCCATCAATTCCGGAGATGGTTAATCAATTCTTATATGGAGGAACCTAAACTATTTTCTCGTTTGGTCCATGAATGCGCACGTCGCGCTCAAACGAAACCCATCCCAGAATCCATTATTCGTCGAAGGGCTCCTAAACCTAAACCATGGCGGAATGAAAAGAGAGTCTAGCTTTATGTTGAAAAATCGTATGCACTTAAAGCCTCCCGGAAACATGGAGTCATCGTCAATGTTAAAATTTTCCTAACACTTGAGTCTAAGCTTGAAATTTTTTTAAAGGGAGTTCGATTGCATCAGTGAAAAAATAGTTACAACTCGGTTTTAGAATATACATTAAATTAGTTTATTGTAAATTAATTAATTTTATTTTATTTTACAACAAAAATTGTTAAAAAAAATATTAAAGCTAAATCGTGACTTGGCTCCATCTCTATGAATTTCCTCGGTTTGATCTATCACCTATGGGAAATAAAACATATTAACACAAATTTGTATTTTTTTAATTTGGAAAATGAACTCACGTCACTCCTTGTGTCACCTACTCATAGCCATTTCTCAGTGTTGTAGGCTAGCAAGTCAGGCCAAGGCCAGAAGATTCCCCTCGATAGCTCTCATGTATTTGATGCAATGTAAGAAAGAAAAAAATATTAATAATATCTACAGCAGAAAACAATAGAACAATCAAATAATAGAAAAATCAATAGTGTAAAAAAATAACAACTCTGAAACTCAAAGTAACATAAGAAAATCCAACAAAATACGGAAAACAATAATGGTATAAATAAAATAAATCTAAATACTACTGAGAAACATCCAAATATTACAGAAAAACTAAAACATCAAAAATATATCAAACAAAACTCACAGCATAACAATAAATTCTACAACACGGAATAGTACAACGCAACTAAACTCAACAAAACAAATGAAGACAACAACAGAACAAATGCAATAAATACAACGGAACAACTTGAAATAACAAAATTTGAAGATAACAAACAAAAACACTGAACGCTTCCTAATTACGTGTATAATAAAAGATTTAAATAAAGAGCGACTGCGCCACTTCTCCTGCAACAACTAGTAGCATTTTAAAACAACAATACTTAAAAAGTCTTACCCCTTTCGCTGCTGTTTTAAGCCGTTGATTCTCCTGCCGCAATCTGGTGTTTTCCGCCATCATTTTTTGAAGCTCCGATTCAGCCTTCATCTTCCGAAAATATATCTCGTCGACCTCGGAAATGTCTATCGGCTCCCAGTCGTACACGTCATCTCCAGTATCCTCGATGTCATCATGGAACAGCGGCGGAAAATCTTCGTCCTCGATCATGCCCTCTTCAGGATATATCTCGTTCTTGGTTGGAATTGTCTGTAAGAAAATAAGATTTCATTAGCGCTGCTACGCACTCTAACACGATTTTACTCACCTTGGGTGGAAAACGAACTTTCCCTCCCGATTCCGCTCTACCTCCATTTGCTTGGGTGGCCCGATAGCCTCTCGGAACCCTCAAGCCAGTCGGAATCCGGGATGTAACGTTCGTTCGGTTCATCTTGGTGCTGAGTGAAATTTCTTCTTGCTTCTCTATTGCAATTTCAAACAGCAGTGACGAGTAATGTTGTGTGCACCTACCAAGTAGACTACTTGGATCGAAATCAGAGTGGGAAAATAGAAGCCGGCCTACTTTTGTAACATTTTCATTTTGACATACAGTGCATGTATTGCGTTACATGATTTGTTGTGATTTCGATGAAAATTGAAAACAAGTGATGTGTTTCTGTTTTAGAAATATAAAATTGAACTTTGACAAGTTGGAGCTATGGGAGATCAAACTTTATGGTGAAAAACAGGAAGTGGGTTATATCTATGGTATAACCGCAAGGGTGACGTAGGACTATCGTTGATTTGGAGATCATTTGTTTGAAGTTGAATCTAAATCCATTCTGAATGAATGAATAAATGAATATTTGGGAGACTTCGAAAACGAGAGCGTTACGTTGGAGGCACAAGGTTTTATGCATCCAATATTGGATACGGAAATATCCTACTGATGGGGAAGAATAATCTTCAGAAGCTATCCTGTTAATTGCGATTGATTGAAAAACCACAAAACCAAATGTATTTGGTCACAGTGTTACATGGATAGAAAACATTCAAATAAACTCTTTCACATGAATGTATTTTTAAATTCCCAGAGGAACTGGCAGATTATTTTCCGGAACTTTCTCGATGCTGAATGGCATCCAAACGGAAAGAATTCCGTGCGTGTATGTGTGTGTAGCGATGTCTTCCCGGGGAACCGTTTGTGGCATCACTCTCCTCCTGATGGATTCCCTTCTGGCCTAGGGTGCACAAACAGGCTCTTGGTGACACCGTTCATCAGCGCTTTCATGATAAACGAAGAGCTTCACCACAACAGCGACAACATGCTCCAATCGCTGTTCAATTAGAACTGAGTGGATTTCCGAGCGGCGCTCGCTTATATACCGATTGGTGATTTCAATAGCCTGTTTTGAAAGCAATTTTAAGACTATTGAAACAAGTTTTTGGATCAAAAAGTAACAAGTATAGAACGCGTAGATATTTTATCTTTCGAATGAAGTGTTTATCATTCCATTTCGTTCAGTTGTTTAGGAGCTATTAACGCTCAAAATCTCGGTCTCCGGCGTAACGCTTTCGTTTTCGAAACTTTGATTTTACACCCCGGTATAGAAATGAAAGACGTAGTCCTACGTCAAAACAGGAGAAACTGACTGCAGCCCAGGTCCTACCAATAACTCGAACTAGCACAGGAAAGCTTCCACCAACCCGTAACATCACATCGTCATCTGGCGATTTGTCGAACTCATCAACACCGACCAGCAATGGTAATAGTGCCCCAGGTTCCAGTTTGGCGAACAAATCGGCCATAATCTCAAGTAAGGCCTCGAGGGAGGAAATAAACTAACAAATGGTACAACAACTTCGGCTAGAGAGGGCAGCACACAATCAAAAGCGTGCGATGGAACTCAAACAGCAACAAGGTAATCGGAACCGGAAAAAATGGCCTTTGAGTCGACTGGTTAATCGTTATAATTTTACTCCGAATAGATGGTGCAAACCCACCGAAACAGTCCATTGTTCAGCGTTGTATTATTGTGAAAGAACCGGACGGTACAACGAAGATTATTCAACAGAACATAACTCAATCTTCACGGTCTGCTTCTGCATCAACTTCCCAGCCGAACCAAAGGCAGCAATCTCCCGCGCCCGCCAAACCAGATGGTCCACAAAAAGTGCAAATCATTCGTGATGGGAAGGATGGGAAGGTTAGCGTTCGTGGTCTGAACCCTGGGCAACAACTGATTCAAACGCCTGACAGAAAGCTACATGTTCTAAGTGCAGCCTCTGGTATGTTTGATAGTGGTGCGCTATGATTCCTAGATCTAAGTTATTTTTTAATTTACAGGATCAAACTCAACAGCGGGCAAGCAAGCAATTGCCGCTAACATATATCACGAAAGTGGCCACCAGTGGTGGTAGTACAAGTGGTGCAACGGCTTTTTTGTCGGCCCCCAGTGACTACCACATCTACGGTTCAGTCACCGCCGTCACAAACGTCGGTACAGCAGACAGTTGCATCAACGGCGACAGCGACGGCTATTCGTAGGGATATATTTTTCCTGTATATCGAGCTTCTTTTCACATCCAGTTTTATTCCAACTACTAGCTGACGCGACGAACTTCGTCCCGCCCAAAATAGATTTTTTGATTTGAATACTTTCAAACATCCACGTTTTCTTACTAAGTGAACGTTGAGTGCAATCACTGAACTCTTCATTGATTGATTACCCTTTGACCCTTTACAATTTCCTTTTACTATAAATTGTTTAGTACTTCTACAAAAATATATATAAAGTTATTTTCAGACACAATTCTCGCTCAAGATTCTTCAAGCATGAAATACATGTTTGATACAGAGAATATTACAGAATAAAGACTGCTCAAATCGGACCATTCCTTCCTCGGGTTTAGGGCACACCAACACATTTGGCCTTCCATTTTTGTTTATATAGATAGAAGATACAGGAATGCGTTATTCCATCTGAAAATCCTTTTCATCTTTCGAACAAAAAACAATTTCGTTAGCACCAACATCAAATGGACTAGCAACGCTTAGTTAATTGTATAACATATGGGAATTCAATTTTCCGAATTTTCCGATTTTTCTCTCCGCTATATTGATCTACGGGAAGAGACGAATACAACGAAATATAGATGACTGAAATTGAACCATTCCTTCCTCGGGTTTTGCGCTTACCAACACATTTGGCCTTCCATTTTTATTTATAGATATATGATATGAGAATGCGTTATTTCGCCTGAAAATGCATTCCCACTTACGAACAAAGATCAATTTCGATATCGCAAATATTGAATGGACTAACAACGCTTATGATGATGTAATTTTCGAACATGTGGGAATTCATTTTTCCGAATTTTCCGACCTTCCTTTAGGATTTTCCGAAAATTTTCCGATTTTTCTCTACACTATATTAATCTACGGGAAGAGACGAATACAACAAAATACAGGAGGCTAAAATCGAACCATCCCTTCTTCGGGTTTTCCGCTTATCAACAGATTTTGCCTTACATTTTTATTTATATAGATTGGGGATCAGTAAGCGCCATTCGTTTTTAGAACTATCCTTCCATAAAACATAACACCAACACTTGTCACTAAACTTCCTGCTAAAAGACGTGCTCTTGGCCACTCCCTCTGCTTGAATTTAGTATCATTAGATAGCAAGTGGAATGTGTTTTGAGATCCCAAAGGTAGTGATCACTTATCCATCAAGATTTGTATCCAAATTTGTATTTGTATTTGTATTGTTCGGACTGTTTACTACTGACGAACATTTATGATCTGAGCATCACATCGCTCTGGTTTTCAGTGTCCGAAACGAGTGGCTGATGACGAGTGCAGTTTTGCTTTACACCGGTCTCCCGTCTCGCCTGCAAAGACGCACTCGGAGAGTTAATTTTACATTCGGTAACATTCGGGTTGTGGCGAGCTAAACTGAGCGGAGAGGCGAGATACTGCGAATCGTATACTGTAGAAACACTTGCCTCCGTGGAGCAAATTACTGCTGCGATTTGCACACAAACCGAGTGGAAAGAGTCTTTCGTTTCTTCTATCTAGATCCGTTGATGCGATCTATTAATAGACTCAGAGTAATCAAGAGAACATCATTCTGTTGGGAAGGGAGAGGAGTAATAGTTGATCGCAACTTGTACAGATCGCGATCTGTGCAGTTTGCGATTAATCATGGATCGAATCATGGTCGCATAATTTCCATCCTTGCTTCAATTCTATTTATCATTCTTCTTGCATGTATCCAAACTGCCAGCATTTCACTGTTTTGCTGCAGGGATGTAAGTCCGTGTTTATACACTGAGAAATTTAGTGGGGGTTTGTCGCAGTAGTTGCGACACATTGATTAGAAATAAAACCAACAATATATTTATGTGGACATCACTGATCTAGCCATCAATTCCGGAGATGGTTAATCAATTCTTCTATGGAGGAACCTAAACTATTTTCTCGTTTGGTCCATGAATGCGCACTTCGCGCTCAAACGAAACCCATCCCAGAATCCATTATTCGTCGAAGGGCTCCTAAACCTAAACCATGGCGGAATGAAAAGAGAGTCTAGCTTTATGTTGAAAAATCGTATGCACTTAAAGCCTCCCGGAAACATGGAGTCATCGTCAATTTTAAAATTTTCCTAACACTTGAGTCTAAGTTTGAAATTTTTTTAAAGGGAGTTCGATTGCATCAGTGAAAAAATAGTAACAACTCGGTTTTAGAATATACATTAAATTAGTTTATTGTAAATTAATTAATTTTATTTTATTTTACAACAAAAATTGTTAAAAAAATATTAAAGCTAAATCGTGACTTGGCCCCATCTCTATGAATTTCCTCGGTTTGATCTATCACCTATGGGAAATAAAACATATTAACACAAATTTGTATTTTTTTAATTTGGAAAATGAACTCACGTCACTCCTTGTGTCACCTACTCATAGCCATTTCTCAGTGTTGTAGGCTAGCAAGTCAGGCCAAGGCCAGAAGATTCCCCTCGATAGCTCTCATGTATTTGATGCAATGTAAGAAAGAAAAAAATATTAATAATATCTACAGCGGAAAACAATAGAACAATCAAATAATAGAAAAATCAATAGTGTAAAAAAATAACAACTCTGAAACTCAAAGTAACATAAGAAAATCCAACAAAATACGGAAAACAATAATGGTATAAATAAAATAAATCTAAATACTACTGAGAAACATCCAAATATTACAGAAAAACTAAAACATCAAAAATATATCAAACAAAACTCACAGAATAACAATAAATTCTACAACACGGAATAGTACAACGCAACTAAACTCAACAAAACAAATGAAGACAACAACAAAACAAATGCATTAAATACAACGGAACAACTTGAAATAACAAAATTTGAAGATAACAAACAAAAACACTGAACGCTTCCTAATTACGTGTATAATAAAAGATTTAAATAAAGAGCGACTGTGCCACTTCTCCTGCAACAACTAGTAGCATTTTAAAACAACAATACTTAAAAAGTCTTACCCCTTTCGCTGCTGTTTTAAGCCGTTGATTCTCCTGCCGCAATCTGGTGTTTTCCGCCATCATTTTTTGAAGCTCCGATTCAGCCTTCATCTTCCGAAAATATATCTCGTCGACCTCGGAAATGTCTATCGGCTCCCAGTCGTACACGTCATCTCCAGTATCCTCGATGTCATCATGGAACAGCGGCGGAAAATCTTCGTCCTCGATCATGCCCTCTTCAGGATATATCTCGTTCTTGGTTGGAATTGTCTGTAAGAAAATAAGATTTCATTAGCGCTGCTACGCACTCTAACACGATTTTACTCACCTTGGGTGGAAAACGAACTTTCCCTCCCGATTCCGCTCTACCTCCATTTGCTTGGGTGGCCCGATAGCCTCTCGGAACCCTCAAGCCAGTCGGAATCCGGGATGTAACGTTCGTTCGGTTCATCTTGGTGCTGAGTGAAATTTCTTCTTGCTTCTCTATTGCAATTTCAAACAGCAGTGACGAGTAATGTTGTGTGCACCTACCAAGTAGACTACTTGGATCGAAATCAGAGTGGGAAAATAGAAGCCGGCCTACTTTTGTAACATTTTCATTTTGACATACAGTGCATGTATTGCGTTACATGATTTGTTGTGATTTCGATGAAAATTGAAAACAAGTGATGTGTTTCTGTTTTAGAAATATAAAATTGAACTTTGACAAGTTGGAGCTATGGGAGATCAAACTTTATGGTGAAAAACAGGAAGTGGGTTATATCTATGGTATAACCGCAAGGGTGACGTAGGACTATCGTTGATTTGGAGATCATTTGTTTGAAGTTGAATCTAAATCCATTCTGAATGAATGAATAAATGAATATTTGGGAGACTTCGAAAACGAGAGCGTTACGTTGGAGGCACAAGGTTTTATGCATCCAATATTGGATACGGAAATATCCTACTGATGGGGAAGAATAATCTTCAGAAGCTATCCTGTTAATTGCGATTGATTGAAAAACCACAAAACCAAATGTATTTGGTCACAGTGTTACATGGATAGAAAACATTCAAATAAACTCTTTCACATGAATGTATTTTTAAATTCCCAGAGGAACTGGCAGATTATTTTCCGGAACTTTCTCGATGCTGAATGGCATCCAAACGGAAAGAATTCCGTGCGTGTATGTGTGTGTAGCGATGTCTTCCCGGGGAACCGTTTGTGGCATCACTCTCCTCCTGATGGATTCCCTTCTGGCCTAGGGTGCACAAACAGGCTCTTGGTGACACCGTTCATCAGCGCTTTCATGATAAACGAAGAGCTTCACCACAACAGCGACAACATGCTCCAATCGCTGTTCAATTAGAACTGAGTGGATTTCCGAGCGGCGCTCGCTTATATACCGATTGGTGATTTCAATAGCCTGTTTTGAAAGCAATTTTAAGACTATTGAAACAAGTTTTTGGATCAAAAAGTAACAAGTATAGAACGCGTAGATATTTTATCTTTCGAATGAAGTGTTTATCATTCCATTTCGTTCAGTTGTTTAGGAGCTATTAACGCTCAAAATCTCGGTCTCCGGCGTAACGCTTTCGTTTTCGAAACTTTGATTTTACACCCCGGTATAGAAATGAAAGACGTAGTCCTACGTCAAAACAGGAGAAACTGACTGCAGCCCAGGTCCTACCAATAACTCGAACTAGCACAGGAAAGCTTCCACCAACCCGTAACATCACATCGTCATCTGGCGATTTGTCGAACTCATCAACACCGACCAGCAATGGTAATAGTGCCCCAGGTTCCAGTTTGGCGAACAAATCGGCCATAATCTCTAGTAAGGCCTCGAGGGAGGAAATAAACTAACAAATGGTACAACAACTTCGGCTAGAGAGGGCAGCACACAATCAAAAGCGTGCGATGGAACTCAAACAGCAACAAGGTAATCGGAACCGGAAAAAATGGCCTTTGAGTCGACTGGTTAATCGTTATAATTTTACTCCGAATAGATGGTGCAAACCCACCGAAACAGTCCATTGTTCAGCGTTGTATTATTGTGAAAGAACCGGACGGTACAACGAAGATTATTCAACAGAACATAACTCAATCTTCACGGTCTGCTTCTGCATCAACTTCCCAGCCGAACCAAAGGCAGCAATCTCCCGCGCCCGCCAAACCAGATGGTCCACAAAAAGTGCAAATCATTCGTGATGGGAAGGATGGGAAGGTTAGCGTTCGTGGTCTGAACCCTGGGCAACAACTGATTCAAACGCCTGACAGAAAGCTACATGTTCTAAGTGCAGCCTCTGGTATGTTTGATAGTGGTGCGCTATGATTCCTAGATCTAAGTTATTTTTTAATTTTAAATTTTAATCAAACTCAACAGCGGGCAAGCAAGCAATTGCCGCTAACATATATCACGAAAGTGGCCACCAGTGGTGGTAGTACAAGTGGTGCAACGGCTTTTTTGTCGGCCCCCAGTGACTACCACATCTACGGTTCAGTCACCGCCGTCACAAACGTCGGTACAGCAGACAGTTGCATCAACGGCGACAGCGACGGCTATTCGTAGGGATATATTTTTCCTGTATATCGAGCTTCTTTTCACATCCAGTTTTATTCCAACTACTAGCTGACGCGACGAACTTCGTCCCGCCCAAAATAGATTTTTTGATTTGAATACTTTCAAACATCCACGTTTTCTTACTAAGTGAACGTTGAGTGAAATCACTGAACTCTTCATTGATTGATTACCCTTTGACCCTTTACAATTTCCTTTTACTATAAATTGTTTAGTACTTCTACAAAAATATATATAAAGTTATTTTCAGACACAATTCTCGCTCAAGATTCTTCAAGCATGAAATACATGTTTGATACAGAGAATATTACAGAATAAAGACTGCTCAAATCGGACCATTCCTTCCTCGGGTTTAGGGCACACCAACACATTTGGCCTTCCATTTTTGTTTATATAGATAGAAGATACAGGAATGCGTTATTCCATCTGAAAATCCTTTTCATCTTTCGAACAAAAAACAATTTCGTTAGCACCAACATCAAATGGACTAGCAACGCTTAGTTAATTGTATAACATATGGGAATTCAATTTTCCGAATTTTCCGATTTTTCTCTCCGCTATATTGATCTACGGGAAGAGACGAATACAACGAAATATAGATGACTGAAATTGAACCATTCCTTCCTCGGGTTTTGCGCTTACCAACACATTTGGCCTTCCATTTTTATTTATAGATATATGATATGAAAATGCGTTATTTCGCCTGAAAATGCATTCCCACTTACGAACAAAGATCAATTTCGATATCGCAAATATTGAATGGACTAACAACGCTTATGATGATATAATTTTCGAACATGTGGGAATTCATTTTTCCGAATTTTCCGACCTTCCTTTAGGATTTTCCGAAAATTTTCCGATTTTCTCTACACTATATTGATCTACGGGAAGAGACGAATACAACCAAATACAGGAGGCTAAAATCGGACCATCCCTTCTTCGGGTTTTCCGCTTATCAACAGATTTTGCCTTACATTTTTATTTATATAGATTGGGGATCAGTAAGCGCCATTCGTTTTTAGAACTATCCTTCCATAAAACATAACACCAACACTTGTCACTAAACTTCCTGCTAAAAGACGTGCTCTTGGCCACTCCCTCTGCTTGAATTTAGTATCATTAGATAGCAAGTGGAATGTGTTTTGAGATCCCAAAGGTAGTGATCACTTATCCATCAAGATTTGTATCCAAATTTGTATTTGTATTTGTATTGTTCGGACTGTTTACTACTGACGAACATTTATGATCTGAGCATCACATCGCTCTGGTTTTCAGTGTCCGAAACGAGTGGCTGATGACGAGTGCAGTTTTGCTTTACACCGGTCTCCCGTCTCGCCTGCAAAGACGCACTCGGAGAGTTAATTTTACATTCGGTAACATTCGGGTTGTGGCGAGCTAAACTGAGCGGAGAGGCGAGATACTGCGAATCGTATACTGTAGAAACACTTGCCTCCGTGGAGCAAATTACTGCTGCGATTTGCACACAAACCGAGTGGAAAGAGTCTTTCGTTTCTTCTATCTAGATCCGTTGATGCGATCTATTAATAGACTCAGAGTAATCAAGAGAACATCATTCTGTTGGGAAGGGAGAGGAGTAATAGTTGATCGCAACTTGTACAGATCGCGATCTGTGCAGTTTGCGATTAATCATGGATCGAATCATGGTCGCATAATTTCCATCCTTGCTTCAATTCTATTTATCATTCTTCTTGCATGTATCCAAACTGCCAGCATTTCACTGTTTTGCTGCAGGGATGTAAGTCCGTGTTTATACACTGAGAAATTTAGTGGGGGTTTGTCGCAGTAGTTGCGACACATTGATTAGAAATAAAACCAACAATATATTTATGTGGACATCACTGATCTAGCCATCAATTCCGGAGATGGTTAATCAATTCTTCTATGGAGGAACCTAAACTATTTTCTCGTTTGGTCCATGAATGCGCACGTCGCGCTCAAACGAAACCCATCCCAGAATCCATTATTCGTCGAAGGGCTCCTAAACCTAAACCATGGCGGAATGAAAAGAGAGTCTAGCTTTATGTTGAAAAATCGTATGCACTTAAAGCCTCCCGGAAACATGGAGTCATCGTCAATTTTAAAATTTTCCTAACACTTGAGTCTAAGTTTGAAATTTTTTTAAAGGGAGTTCGATTGCATCAGTGAAAAAATAGTAACAACTCGGTTTTAGAATATACATTAAATTAGTTTATTGTAAATTAATTTATTTTATTTTATTTTACAACAAAAATTGTTAAAAAAAATATTAAAGCTAAATCGTGACTTGGCCCCATCTCTATGAATTTCCTCGGTTTGATCTATCACCTATGGGAAATAAAACATATTAACACAAATTTGTATTTTTTTAATTTGGAAAATGAACTCACGTCACTCCTTGTGTCACCTACTCATAGCCATTTCTCAGTGTTGTAGGCTAGCAAGTCAGGCCAAGGCCAGAAGATTCCCCTCGATAGCTCTCATGTATTTGATGCAATGTAAGAAAGAAAAAAATATTAATAATATCTACAGCGGAAAACAATAGAACAATCAAATAATAGAAAAATCAGTAGTGTAAAAAAATAACAACTCTGAAACTCAAAGTAACATAAGAAAATCCAACAGAATACGGAAAACAATAACGGTATAAATAAAATAAATCTAAATACTACTGAGAAACATCCAAATATTACAGAAAAACTAAAACATCAAAAATATATCAAACAAAACTCACAGCATAACAATAAATTCTACAACACGGAATAGTACAACGCAACTAAACTCAACAAAACAAATGAAGACAACAACAGAACAAATGCAATAAATACAACGGAACAACTTGAAATAACAAAATTTGAAGATAACAAACAAAAACACTGAACGCTTCCTAATTACGTGTATAATAAAAGATTTAAATAAAGAGCGACTGCGCCACTTCTCCTGCAACAACTAGTAGTATTTTAAAACAACAATACTTAAAAAGTCTTACCCCTTTCGCTGCTGTTTTAAGCCGTTGATTCTCCTGCCGCAATTTGGTGTTTTCCGCCATCATTTTTTGAAGCTCCGATTCAGCCTTCATCTTCCGAAAATATATCTCGTCGACCTCGGAAATGTCTATCGGCTCCCAGTCGTACACGTCATCTCCAGTATCCTCGATGTCATCATGGAACAGCGGCGGAAAATCTTCGTCCTCGATCATGCCCTCTTCAGGATATATCTCGTTCTTGGTTGGAATTGTCTGTAAGAAAATAAGATTTCATTAGCGCTGCTACGCACTCTAACACGATTTTACTCACCTTGGGTGGAAAACGAACTTTCCCTCCCGATTCCGCTCTACCTCCATTTGCTTGGGTGGCCCGATAGCCTCTCGGAACCCTCAAGCCAGTCGGAATCCGGGATGTAACGTTCGTTCGGTTCATCTTGGTGCTGAGTGAAATTTCTTCTTGCTTCTCTATTGCAATTTCAAACAGCAGTGACGAGTAATGTTGTGTGCACCTACCAAGTAGACTACTTGGATCGAAATCAGAGTGGGAAAATAGAAGCCGGCCTACTTTTGTAACATTTTCATTTTGACATACAGTGCATGTATTGCGTTACATGATTTGTTGTGATTTCGATGAAAATTGAAAACAAGTGATGTGTTTCTGTTTTAGAAATATAAAATTGAACTTTGACAAGTTGGAGCTATGGGAGATCAAACTTTATGGTGAAAAACAGGAGAAACTGACTGCAGCCCAGGTCCTACCAATAACTCGAACTAGCACAGGAAAGCTTCCACCAACCCGTAACATCACATCGTCATCTGGCGATTTGTCGAACTCATCAACACCGACCAGCAATGGTAATAGTGCCCCAGGTTCCAGTTTGGCGAACAAATCGGCCATAATCTCTAGTAAGGCCTCGAGGGAGGAAATAAACTAACAAATGGTACAACAACTTCGGCTAGAGAGGGCAGCACACAATCAAAAGCGTGCGATGGAACTCAAACAGCAACAAGGTAATCGGAACCGGAAAAAATGGCCTTTGAGTCGACTGGTTAATCGTTATAATTTTACTCCGAATAGATGGTGCAAACCCACCGAAACAGTCCATTGTTCAGCGTTGTATTATTGTGAAAGAACCGGACGGTACAACGAAGATTATTCAACAGAACATAACTCAATCTTCACGGTCTGCTTCTGCATCAACTTCCCAGCCGAACCAAAGGCAGCAATCTCCCGCGCCCGCCAAACCAGATGGTCCACAAAAAGTGCAAATCATTCGTGATGGGAAGGATGGGAAGGTTAGTGTTCGTGGTCTGAACCCTGGGCAACAACTGATTCAAACGCCTGACAGAAAGCTACATGTTCTAAGTGCAGCCTCTGGTATGTTTGATAGTGGTGCGTTATGATTCCTAGATCTAAGTTATTTTTTAATTTACAGGATCAAACTCAACAGCGGGCAAGCAAGCAATTGCCGCTAACATATATCACGAAAGTGGCCACCAGTGGTGGTAGTACAAGTGGTGCAACGGCTTTTTTGTCGGCCCCCAGTGACTACCACATCTACGGTTCAGTCACCGCCGTCACAAACGTCGGTACAGCAGACAGTTGCATCAACGGCGACAGCGACGGCTATTCGTAGGGATATATTTTTCCTGTATATCGAGCTTCTTTTCACATCCAGTTTTATTCCAACTACTAGCTGACGCAACGAACTTCGTCTCGCCCAAAATAGATTTTTTTATTTGAATACTTTCAAACATCCACGTTTTCTTACTAAGTGAACGTTAGTGAGTCCAATCACTGAACTCTTCATTGATTGATTACCCTTTGACCTTTTACAATTTCCTTTTACTATAAATTGTCTAGTACTTCTACAAAAATATATATAAAGTTATTTTCAGACACAATTCTCGCTCAAGATTCTTCAAGCATTTGGAAATAACATGTTTCTCCGTTGCATGAAATACATGTTTGATACAGAGAATATTACAGAATAAAGACTGCTCAAATCGGACCATTCCTTCCTCGGGTTTAGGGCACACCAACACATTTGGCTTTCCATTTTTGTTTATATAGATAGAAGATACAGGAATGCGTTATTCCATCTGAAAATCCTTTTCATCTTTCGAACAAAAAACAATTTCGTTAGCACCAACATCAAATGGACTAGCAACGCTTAGTTAATTGTATAACATATGGGAATTCAATTTTCCGAATTTTCCGATTTTTCTCTCCGCTATATTGATCTACGGGAAGAGACGAATACAACGAAATATAGATGACTGAAATTGAACCATTCCTTCCTCGGGTTTTGCGCTTACCAACACATTTGGCCTTCCATTTTTATTTATAGATATATGATATGAGAATGCGTTATTTCGCCTGAAAATGCATTCCCACTTACGAACAAAGATCAATTTCGATATCGCAAATATTGAATGGACTAACAACGCTTATGATGATGTAATTTTCGAACATGTGGGAATTCATTTTTCCGAATTTTCCGACCTTCCTTTAGGATTTTCCGAAAATTTTCCGATTTTTCTCTACACTATATTAATCTACGGGAAGAGACGAATACAACAAAATACAGGAGGCTAAAATCGAACCATCCCTTCTTCGGGTTTTCCGCTTATCAACAGATTTTGCCTTACATTTTTATTTATATAGATTGGGGATCAGTAAGCGCCATTCGTTTTTAGAACTATCCTTCCATAAAACATAACACCAACACTTGTCACTAAACTTCCTGCTAAAAGACGTGCTCTTGGCCACTCCCTCTGCTTGAATTTAGTATCATTAGATAGCAAGTGGAATGTGTTTTGAGATCCCAAAGGTAGTGATCACTTATCCATCAAGATTTGTATCCAAATTTGTATTTGTATTTGTATTGTTCGGACTGTTTACTACTGACGAACATTTATGATCTGAGCATCACATCGCTCTGGTTTTCAGTGTCCGAAACGAGTGGCTGATGACGAGTGCAGTTTTGCTTTACACCGGTCTCCCGTCTCGCCTGCAAAGACGCACTCGGAGAGTTAATTTTACATTCGGTAACATTCGGGTTGTGGCGAGCTAAACTGAGCGGAGAGGCGAGATACTGCGAATCGTATACTGTAGAAACACTTGCCTCCGTGGAGCAAATTACTGCTGCGATTTGCACACAAACCGAGTGGAAAGAGTCTTTCGTTTCTTCTATCTAGATCCGTTGATGCGATCTATTAATAGACTCAGAGTAATCAAGAGAACATCATTCTGTTGGGAAGGGAGAGGAGTAATAGTTGATCGCAACTTGTACAGATCGCGATCTGTGCAGTTTGCGATTAATCATGGATCGAATCATGGTCGCATAATTTCCATCCTTGCTTCAATTCTATTTATCATTCTTCTTGCATGTATCCAAACTGCCAGCATTTCACTGTTTTGCTGCAGGGATGTAAGTCCGTGTTTATACACTGAGAAATTTAGTGGGGGTTTGTCGCAGTAGTTGCGACACATTGATTAGAAATAAAACCAACAATATATTTATGTGGACATCACTGATCTAGCCATCAATTCCGGAGATGGTTAATCAATTCTTCTATGGAGGAACCTAAACTATTTTCTCGTTTGGTCCATGAATGCGCACTTCGCGCTCAAACGAAACCCATCCCAGAATCCATTATTCGTCGAAGGGCTCCTAAACCTAAACCATGGCGGAATGAAAAGAGAGTCTAGCTTTATGTTGAAAAATCGTATGCACTTAAAGCCTCCCGGAAACATGGAGTCATCGTCAATTTTAAAATTTTCCTAACACTTGAGTCTAAGTTTGAAATTTTTTTAAAGGGAGTTCGATTGCATCAGTGAAAAAATAGTAACAACTCGGTTTTAGAATATACATTAAATTAGTTTATTGTAAATTAATTAATTTTATTTTATTTTACAACAAAAATTGTTAAAAAAATATTAAAGCTAAATCGTGACTTGGCCCCATCTCTATGAATTTCCTCGGTTTGATCTATCACCTATGGGAAATAAAACATATTAACACAAATTTGTATTTTTTTAATTTGGAAAATGAACTCACGTCACTCCTTGTGTCACCTACTCATAGCCATTTCTCAGTGTTGTAGGCTAGCAAGTCAGGCCAAGGCCAGAAGATTCCCCTCGATAGCTCTCATGTATTTGATGCAATGTAAGAAAGAAAAAAATATTAATAATATCTACAGCGGAAAACAATAGAACAATCAAATAATAGAAAAATCAATAGTGTAAAAAAATAACAACTCTGAAACTCAAAGTAACATAAGAAAATCCAACAAAATACGGAAAACAATAATGGTATGAATAAAATAAATCTAAATACTACTGAGAAACATCCAAATATTACAGAAAAACTAAAACATCAAAAATATATCAAACAAAACTCACAGAATAACAATAAATTCTACAACACGGAATAGTACAACGCAACTAAACTCAACAAAACAAATGAAGACAACAACAAAACAAATGCATTAAATACAACGGAACAACTTGAAATAACAAAATTTGAAGATAACAAACAAAAACACTGAACGCTTCCTAATTACGTGTATAATAAAAGATTTAAATAAAGAGCGACTGCGCCACTTCTCCTGCAACAACTAGTAGCATTTTAAAACAACAATACTTAAAAAGTCTTACCCCTTTCGCTGCTGTTTTAAGCCGTTGATTCTCCTGCCGCAATCTGGTGTTTTCCGCCATCATTTTTTGAAGCTCCGATTCAGCCTTCATCTTCCGAAAATATATCTCGTCGACCTCGGAAATGTCTATCGGCTCCCAGTCGTACACGTCATCTCCAGTATCCTCGATGTCATCATGGAACAGCGGCGGAAAATCTTCGTCCTCGATCATGCCCTCTTCAGGATATATCTCGTTCTTGGTTGGAATTGTCTGTAAGAAAATAAGATTTCATTAGCGCTGCTACGCACTCTAACACGATTTTACTCACCTTGGGTGGAAAACGAACTTTCCCTCCCGATTCCGCTCTACCTCCATTTGCTTGGGTGGCCCGATAGCCTCTCGGAACCCTCAAGCCAGTCGGAATCCGGGATGTAACGTTCGTTCGGTTCATCTTGGTGCTGAGTGAAATTTCTTCTTGCTTCTCTATTGCAATTTCAAACAGCAGTGACGAGTAATGTTGTGTGCACCTACCAAGTAGACTACTTGGATCGAAATCAGAGTGGGAAAATAGAAGCCGGCCTACTTTTGTAACATTTTCATTTTGACATACAGTGCATGTATTGCGTTACATGATTTGTTGTGATTTCGATGAAAATTGAAAACAAGTGATGTGTTTCTGTTTTAGAAATATAAAATTGAACTTTGACAAGTTGGAGCTATGGGAGATCAAACTTTATGGTGAAAAACAGGAAGTGGGTTATATCTATGGTATAACCGCAAGGGTGACGTAGGACTATCGTTGATTTGGAGATCATTTGTTTGAAGTTGAATCTAAATCCATTCTGAATGAATGAATACCGAGCTAAACTGAGCGGAGAGGCGAGATACTGCGAATCGTATACTGTAGAAACACTTGCCTCCGTGGAGCAAATTACTGCTGCGATTTGCACACAAACCGAGTGGAAAGAGTCTTTCGTTTCTTCTATCTAGATCCGTTGATGCGATCTATTAATAGACTCAGAGTAATCAAGAGAACATCATTCTGTTGGGAAGGGAGAGGAGTAATAGTTGATCGCAACTTGTACAGATCGCGATCTGTGCAGTTTGCGATTAATCATGGATCGAATCATGGTCGCATAATTTCCATCCTTGCTTCAATTCTATTTATCATTCTTCTTGCATGTATCCAAACTGCCAGCATTTCACTGTTTTGCTGCAGGGATGTAAGTCCGTGTTTATACACTGAGAAATTTAGTGGGGGTTTGTCGCAGTAGTTGCGACACATTGATTAGAAATAAAACCAACAATATATTTATGTGGACATCACTGATCTAGCCATCAATTCCGGAGATGGTTAATCAATTCTTCTATGGAGGAACCTAAACTATTTTCTCGTTTGGTCCATGAATGCGCACTTCGCGCTCAAACGAAACCCATCCCAGAATCCATTATTCGTCGAAGGGCTCCTAAACCTAAACCATGGCGGAATGAAAAGAGAGTCTAGCTTTATGTTGAAAAATCGTATGCACTTAAAGCCTCCCGGAAACATGGAGTCATCGTCAATTTTAAAATTTTCCTAACACTTGAGTCTAAGTTTGAAATTTTTTTAAAGGGAGTTCGATTGCATCAGTGAAAAAATAGTAACAACTCGGTTTTAGAATATACATTAAATTAGTTTATTGTAAATTAATTAATTTTATTTTATTTTACAACAAAAATTGTTAAAAAAATATTAAAGCTAAATCGTGACTTGGCCCCATCTCTATGAATTTCCTCGGTTTGATCTATCACCTATGGGAAATAAAACATATTAACACAAATTTGTATTTTTTTAATTTGGAAAATGAACTCACGTCACTCCTTGTGTCACCTACTCATAGCCATTTCTCAGTGTTGTAGGCTAGCAAGTCAGGCCAAGGCCAGAAGATTCCCCTCGATAGCTCTCATGTATTTGATGCAATGTAAGAAAGAAAAAAATATTAATAATATCTACAGCGGAAAACAATAGAACAATCAAATAATAGAAAAATCAATAGTGTAAAAAAATAACAACTCTGAAACTCAAAGTAACATAAGAAAATCCAACAAAATACGGAAAACAATAATGGTATGAATAAAATAAATCTAAATACTACTGAGAAACATCCAAATATTACAGAAAAACTAAAACATCAAAAATATATCAAACAAAACTCACAGAATAACAATAAATTCTACAACACGGAATAGTACAACGCAACTAAACTCAACAAAACAAATGAAGACAACAACAAAACAAATGCATTAAATACAACGGAACAACTTGAAATAACAAAATTTGAAGATAACAAACAAAAACACTGAACGCTTCCTAATTACGTGTATAATAAAAGATTTAAATAAAGAGCGACTGCGCCACTTCTCCTGCAACAACTAGTAGCATTTTAAAACAACAATACTTAAAAAGTCTTACCCCTTTCGCTGCTGTTTTAAGCCGTTGATTCTCCTGCCGCAATCTGGTGTTTTCCGCCATCATTTTTTGAAGCTCCGATTCAGCCTTCATCTTCCGAAAATATATCTCGTCGACCTCGGAAATGTCTATCGGCTCCCAGTCGTACACGTCATCTCCAGTATCCTCGATGTCATCATGGAACAGCGGCGGAAAATCTTCGTCCTCGATCATGCCCTCTTCAGGATATATCTCGTTCTTGGTTGGAATTGTCTGTAAGAAAATAAGATTTCATTAGCGCTGCTACGCACTCTAACACGATTTTACTCACCTTGGGTGGAAAACGAACTTTCCCTCCCGATTCCGCTCTACCTCCATTTGCTTGGGTGGCCCGATAGCCTCTCGGAACCCTCAAGCCAGTCGGAATCCGGGATGTAACGTTCGTTCGGTTCATCTTGGTGCTGAGTGAAATTTCTTCTTGCTTCTCTATTGCAATTTCAAACAGCAGTGACGAGTAATGTTGTGTGCACCTACCAAGTAGACTACTTGGATCGAAATCAGAGTGGGAAAATAGAAGCCGGCCTACTTTTGTAACATTTTCATTTTGACATACAGTGCATGTATTGCGTTACATGATTTGTTGTGATTTCGATGAAAATTGAAAACAAGTGATGTGTTTCTGTTTTAGAAATATAAAATTGAACTTTGACAAGTTGGAGCTATGGGAGATCAAACTTTATGGTGAAAAACAGGAAGTGGGTTATATCTATGGTATAACCGCAAGGGTGACGTAGGACTATCGTTGATTTGGAGATCATTTGTTTGAAGTTGAATCTAAATCCATTCTGAATGAATGAATAAATGAATATTTGGGAGACTTCGAAAACGAGAGCGTTACGTTGGAGGCACAAGGTTTTATGCATCCAATATTGGATACGGAAATATCCTACTGATGGGGAAGAATAATCTTCAGAAGCTATCCTGTTAATTGCGATTGATTGAAAAACCACAAAACCAAATGTATTTGGTCACAGTGTTACATGGATAGAAAACATTCAAATAAACTCTTTCACATGAATGTATTTTTAAATTCCCAGAGGAACTGGCAGATTATTTTCCGGAACTTTCTCGATGCTGAATGGCATCCAAACGGAAAGAATTCCGTGCGTGTATGTGTGTGTAGCGATGTCTTCCCGGGGAACCGTTTGTGGCATCACTCTCCTCCTGATGGATTCCCTTCTGGCCTAGGGTGCACAAACAGGCTCTTGGTGACACCGTTCATCAGCGCTTTCATGATAAACGAAGAGCTTCACCACAACAGCGACAACATGCTCCAATCGCTGTTCAATTAGAACTGAGTGGATTTCCGAGCGGCGCTCGCTTATATACCGATTGGTGATTTCAATAGCCTGTTTTGAAAGCAATTTTAAGACTATTGAAACAAGTTTTTGGATCAAAAAGTAACAAGTATAGAACGCGTAGATATTTTATCTTTCGAATGAAGTGTTTATCATTCCATTTCGTTCAGTTGTTTAGGAGCTATTAACGCTCAAAATCTCGGTCTCCGGCGTAACGCTTTCGTTTTCGAAACTTTGATTTTACACCCCGGTATAGAAATGAAAGACGTAGTCCTACGTCAAAACAGGAGAAACTGACTGCAGCCCAGGTCCTACCAATAACTCGAACTAGCACAGGAAAGCTTCCACCAACCCGTAACATCACATCGTCATCTGGCGATTTGTCGAACTCATCAACACCGACCAGCAATGGTAATAGTGCCCCAGGTTCCAGTTTGGCGAACAAATCGGCCATAATCTCTAGTAAGGCCTCGAGGGAGGAAATAAACTAACAAATGGTACAACAACTTCGGCTAGAGAGGGCAGCACACAATCAAAAGCGTGCGATGGAACTCAAACAGCAACAAGGTAATCGGAACCGGAAAAAATGGCCTTTGAGTCGACTGGTTAATCGTTATAATTTTACTCCGAATAGATGGTGCAAACCCACCGAAACAGTCCATTGTTCAGCGTTGTATTATTGTGAAAGAACCGGACGGTACAACGAAGATTATTCAACAGAACATAACTCAATCTTCACGGTCTGCTTCTGCATCAACTTCCCAGCCGAACCAAAGGCAGCAATCTCCCGCGCCCGCCAAACCAGATGGTCCACAAAAAGTGCAAATCATTCGTGATGGGAAGGATGGGAAGGTTAGCGTTCGTGGTCTGAACCCTGGGCAACAACTGATTCAAACGCCTGACAGAAAGCTACATGTTCTAAGTGCAGCCTCTGGTATGTTTGATAGTGGTGCGCTATTATTCCTAGATCTAAGTTATTTTTTAATTTACAGGATCAAACTCAACAGCGGGCAAGCAAGCAATTGCCGCTAACATATATCACGAAAGTGGCCACCAGTGGTGGTAGTACAAGTGGTGCAACGGCTTTTTTGTCGGCCCCCAGTGACTACCACATCTACGGTTCAGTCACCGCCGTCACAAACGTCGGTACAGCAGACAGTTGCATCAACGGCGACAGCGACGGCTATTCGTAGGGATATATTTTTCCTGTATATCGAGCTTCTTGTCACATCCAGTTTTATTCCAACTACTAGCTGACGCGACGAACTTCGTCCCGCCCAAAATAGATTTTTTGATTTGAATACTTTCAAACATCCACGTTTTCTTACTAAGTGAACGTTGAGTGCAATCACTGAACTCTTCATTGATTGATTACCCTTTGACCCTTTACAATTTCCTTTTACTATAAATTGTTTAGTACTTCTACAAAAATATATATAAAGTTATTTTCAGACACAATTCTCGCTCAAGATTCTTCAAGCATTTGGAAATAACATGTTTCTCCGTTGCATGAAATACATGTTTGATACAGAGAATATTACAGAATAAAGACTGCTCAAATCGGACCATTCCTTCCTCGGGTTTAGGGCACACCAACACATTTGGCCTTCCATTTTTGTTTATATAGATAGAAGATACAGGAATGCGTTATTCCATCTGAAAATCCTTTTCATCTTTCGAACAAAAAACAATTTCGTTAGCACCAACATCAAATGGACTAGCAACGCTTAGTTAATTGTATAACATATGGGAATTCAATTTTCCGAATTTTCCGATTTTTCTCTACACTATATTGATCTACGGGAAGAGACGAATACAACAAAATACAGGAGGCTAAAATCGGACCATCCCTTCTTCGGGTTTTCCGCTTATCAACAGATTTTGCCTTACATTTTTATTTATATAGATTGGGGATCAGTAAGCGCCATTCGTTTTTAGAACTATCCTTCCATAAAACATAACACCAACACTTGTCACTAAACTTCCTGCTAAAAGACGTGCTCTTGGCCACTCCCTCTGCTTGAATTTAGTATCATTAGATAGCAAGTGGAATGTGTTTTGAGATCCCAAAGGTAGTGATCACTTATCCATCAAGATTTGTATCCAAATTTGTATTTGTAGTTGTATTGTTCGGACTGTTTACTACTGACGAACATTTATGATCTGAGCATCACATCGCTCTGGTTTTCAGTGTCCGAAACGAGTGGCTGATGACGAGTGCAGTTTTGCTTTACACCGGTCTCCCGTCTCGCCTGCAAAGACGCACTCGGAGAGTTAATTTTACATTCGGTAACATTCGGGTTGTGGCGAGCTAAACTGAGCGGAGAGGCGAGATACTGCGAATCGTATACTGTAGAAACACTTGCCTCCGTGGAGCAAATTACTGCTGCGATTTGCACACAAACCGAGTGGAAAGAGTCTTTCGTTTCTTCTATCTAGATCCGTTGATGCGATCTATTAATAGACTCAGAGTAATCAAGAGAACATCATTCTGTTGGGAAGGGAGAGGAGTAATAGTTGATCGCAACTTGTACTTGTGCAGTTTGCGATTAATCATGGATCGAATCATGGTCGCATAATTTCCATCCTTGCTTCAATTCTATTTATCATTCTTCTTGCATGTATCCAAACTGCCAGCATTTCACTGTTTTGCTGCAGGGATGTAAGTCCGTGTTTATACACTGAGAAATTTAGTGGGGGTTTGTCGCAGTAGTTGCGACACATTGATTAGAAATAAAACCAACAATATATTTATGTGGACATCACTGATCTAGCCATCAATTCCGGAGATGGTTAATCAATTCTTCTATGGAGGAACCTAAACTATTTTCTCGTTTGGTCCATGAATGCGCACGTTGCGCTCAAACGAAACCCATCCCAGAATCCATTATTCGTCGAAGGACTCCTAAACCTAAACCATGGCGGAATGAAAAGAGAGTCTAGCTTTATGTTGAAAAATCGTATGCACTTAAAGCCTCCCGGAAACATGGAGTCATCGTCAATTTTAAAATTTTCCTAACACTTGAGTCTAAGTTTGAATTTTTTTTAAAGGGAGTTCGATTGCATCAGTGAAAAAATAGTAACAACTCGGTTTTAGAATATACATTAAATTAGTTTATTGTAAATTAATTTATTTTATTTTATTTTACAACAAAAATTGTTAATAAAAATATTAAAGCTAAATCGTGACTTGGCCCCATCTCTATGAATTTCCTCGGTTTGATCTATCACCTATGGGAAATAAAACATATTAACACAAATTTGTATTTTTTTAATTTGGAAAATGAACTCACGTCACTCCTTGTGTCACCTACTCATAGCCATTTCTCAGTGTTGTAGGCTAGCAAGTCAGGCCAAGGCCAGAAGATTCCCCTCGATAGCTCTCATGTATTTGATGCAATGTAAGAAAGAAAAAAATATTAATAATATCTACAGCGGAAAACAATAGAACAATCAAATAATAGAAAAATCAGTAGTGTAAAAAAATAACAACTCTGAAACTCAAAGTAACATAAGAAAATCCAACAGAATACGGAAAACAATAACGGTATAAATAAAATAAATCTAAATACTACTGAGAAACATCCAAATATTACAGAAAAACTAAAACATCAAAAATATATCAAACAAAACTCACAGCATAACAATAAATTCTACAACACGGAATAGTACAACGCAACTAAACTCAACAAAACAAATGAAGACAACAACAGAACAAATGCAATAAATACAACGGAACAACTTGAAATAACAAAATTTGAAGATAACAAACAAAAACACTGAACGCTTCCTAATTACGTGTATAATAAAAGATTTAAATAAAGAGCGACTGCGCCACTTCTCCTGCAACAACTAGTAGCATTTTAAAACAACAATACTTAAAAAGTCTTACCCCTTTCGCTGCTGTTTTAAGCCGTTGATTCTCCTGCCGCAATCTGGTGTTTTCCGCCATCATTTTTTGAAGCTCCGATTCAGCCTTCATCTTCCGAAAATATATCTCGTCGACCTCGGAAATGTCTATCGGCTCCCAGTCGTACACGTCATCTCCAGTATCCTCGATGTCATCATGGAACAGCGGCGGAAAATCTTCGTCCTCGATCATGCCCTCTTCAGGATATATCTCGTTCTTGGTTGGAATTGTCTGTAAGAAAATAAGATTTCATTAGCGCTGCTACGCACTCTAACACGATTTTACTCACCTTGGGTGGAAAACGAACTTTCCCTCCCGATTCCGCTCTACCTCCATTTGCTTGGGTGGCCCGATAGCCTCTCGGAACCCTCAAGCCAGTCGGAATCCGGGATGTAACGTTCGTTCGGTTCATCTTGGTGCTGAGTGAAATTTCTTCTTGCTTCTCTATTGCAATTTCAAACAGCAGTGACGAGTAATGTTGTGTGCACCTACCAAGTAGACTACTTGGATCGAAATCAGAGTGGGAAAATAGAAGCCGGCCTACTTTTGTAACATTTTCATTTTGCGTTACATGATTTGTTGTGATTTCGATGAAAATTGAAAACAAGTGATGTGTTTCTGTTTTAGAAATATAAAATTGAACTTTGACAAGTTGGAGCTATGGGAGATCAAACTTTATGGTGAAAAACAGGAGAAACTGACTGCAGCCCAGGTCCTACCAATAACTCGAACTAGCACAGGAAAGCTTCCACCAACCCGTAACATCACATCGTCATCTGGCGATTTGTCGAACTCATCAACACCGACCAGCAATGGTAATAGTGCCCCAGGTTCCAGTTTGGCGAACAAATCGGCCATAATCTGTAGTAAGGCCTCGAGGGAGGAAATAAACTAACAAATGGTACAACAACTTCGGCTAGAGAGGGCAGCACACAATCAAAAGCGTGCGATGGAACTCAAACAGCAACAAGGTAATCGGAACCGGAAAAAATGGCCTTTGAGTCGACTGGTTAATCGTTATAATTTTACTCCGAATAGATGGTGCAAACCCACCGAAACAGTCCATTGTTCAGCGTTGTATTATTGTGAAAGAACCGGACGGTACAACGAAGATTATTCAACAGAACATAACTCAATCTTCACGGTCTGCTTCTGCATCAACTTCCCAGCCGAACCAAAGGCAGCAATCTCCCGCGCCCGCCAAACCAGATGGTCCACAAAAAGTGCAAATCATTCGTGATGGGAAGGATGGGAAGGTTAGTGTTCGTGGTCTGAACCCTGGGCAACAACTGATTCAAACGCCTGACAGAAAGCTACATGTTCTAAGTGCAGCCTCTGGTATGTTTGATAGTGGTGCGCTATGATTCCTAGATCTAAGTTATTTTTTAATTTACAGGATCAAACTCAACAGCGGGCAAGCAAGCAATTGCCGCTAACATATATCACGAAAGTGGCCACCAGTGGTGGTAGTACAAGTGGTGCAACGGCTTTTTTGTCGGCCCCCAGTGACTACCACATCTACGGTTCAGTCACCGCCGTCACAAACGTCGGTACAGCAGACAGTTGCATCAACGGCGACAGCGACGGCTATTCGTAGGGATATATTTTTCCTGTATATCGAGCTTCTTTTCACATCTAGTTTTATTCCAACTACTAGCTGACGCGACGAACTTCGTCCCGCCCAAAATAGATTTTTTGATTTGAATACTTTCAAACATCCACGTTTTCTTACTAAGTGAACGTTGAGTGCAATCACTGAACTCTTCATTGATTGATTACCCTTTGACCCTTTACAATTTCCTTTTACTATAAATTGTTTAGTACTTCTACAAAAATATATATAAAGTTATTTTCAGACACAATTCTCGCTCAAGATTCTTCAAGCATTTGGAAATAACATGTTTCTCCGTTGCATGAAATACATGTTTGATACAGAGAATATTACAGAATAAAGACTGCTCAAATCGGACCATTCCTTCCTCGGGTTTAGGGCAAACCAACACATTTGGCCTTCCATTTTTGTTTATATAGATAGAAGATACAGGAATGCGTTATTCCATCTGAAAATCCTTTTCATCTTTCGAACAAAAAACAATTTCGTTAGCACCAACATCAAATGGACTAGCAACGCTTAGTTAATTGTATAACATATGGGAATTCAATTTTCCGAATTTTCCGATTTTTCTCTCCGCTATATTGATCTACGGGAAGAGACGAATACAACGAAATATAGATGACTGAAATTGAACCATTCCTTCCTCGGGTTTTGCGCTTACCAACACATTTGGCCTTCCATTTTTATTTATAGATATATGATATGAAAATGCGTTATTTCGCCTGAAAATGCATTCCCACTTACGAACAAAGATCAATTTCGATATCGCAAATATTGAATGGACTAACAACGCTTATGATGATGTAATTTTCGAACATGTGGGAATTCATTTTTCCGAATTTTCCGACCTTCCTTTAGGATTTTCCGAAAATTTTCCGATTTTTCTCTACACTATATTGATCTACGGGAAGAGACGAATACAACAAAATACAGGAGGCTAAAATCGGACCATCCCTTCTTCGGGTTTTCCGCTTATCAACAGATTTTGCCTTACATTTTTATTTATATAGATTGGGGATCAGTAAGCGCCATTCGTTTTTAGAATTATCCTTCCATAAAACATACCACCAACACTTGTCACTAAACTTCCTGCTAAAAGACGTGCTCTTGGCCACTCCTTCTGCTTGAATTTAGTATCATTAGATAGCAAGTGGAATGTGTTTTGAGATCCCAAAGGTAGTGATCACTTATCCATCAAGATTTGTATCCAAATTTGTATTTGTAGTTGTATTGTTCGGACTGTTTACTACTGACGAACATTTATGATCTGAGCATCACATCGCTCTGGTTTTCAGTGTCCGAAACGAGTGGCTGATGACGAGTGCAGTTTTGCTTTACACCGGTCTCCCGTCTCGCCTGCAAAGACGCACTCGGAGAGTTAATTTTACATTCGGTAACATTCGGGTTGTGGCGAGCTAAACTGAGCGGAGAGGCGAGATACTGCGAATCGTATACTGTAGAAACACTTGCCTCCGTGGAGCAAATTACTGCTGCGATTTGCACACAAACCGAGTGGAAAGAGTCTTTCGTTTCTTCTATCTAGATCCTTTGATGCGATCTATTAATAGACTCAGAGTAATCAAGAGAACATCATTCTGTTGGGAAGGGAGAGGAGTAATAGTTGATCGCAACTTGTACTTGTGCAGTTTGCGATTAATCATGGATCGAATCATGGTCGCATAATTTCCATCCTTGCTTCAATTCTATTTATCATTCTTCTTGCATGTATCCAAACTGCCAGCATTTCACTGTTTTGCTGCAGGGATGTAAGTCCGTGTTTATACACTGAGAAATTTAGTGGGGGTTTGTCGCAGTAGTTGCGACACATTGATTAGAAATAAAACCAACAATATATTTATGTGGACATCACTGATCTAGCCATCAATTCCGGAGATGGTTAATCAATTCTTCTATGGAGGAACCTAAACTATTTTCTCGTTTGGTCCATGAATGCGCACTTCGCGCTCAAACGAAACCCATCCCAGAATCCATTATTCGTCGAAGGGCTCCTAAACCTAAACCATGGCGGAATGAAAAGAGAGTCTAGCTTTATGTTGAAAAATCGTATGCACTTAAAGCCTCCCGGAAACATGGAGTCATCGTCAATTTTAAAATTTTCCTAACACTTGTCTAAGTCTAAGTTTGAAATTTTTTTAAAGGGAGTTCGATTGCATCAGTGAAAAAATAGTAACAACTCGGTTTTAGAATATACATTAAATTAGTTTATTGTAAATTAATTAATTTTATTTTATTTTACAACAAAAATTGTTAAAAAAAATATTAAAGCTAAATCGTGACTTGGCCCCATCTCTATGAATTTCCTCGGTTTGATCTATCACCTATGGGAAATAAAACATATTAACACAAATTTGTATTTTTTTAATTTGGAAAATGAACTCACGTCACTCCTTGTGTCACCTACTCATAGCCATTTCTCAGTGTTGTAGGCTAGCAAGTCAGGCCAAGGCCAGAAGATTCCCCTCGATAGCTCTCATGTATTTGATGCAATGTAAGAAAGAAAAAAATATTAATAATATCTACAGCGGAAAACAATAGAACAATCAAATAATAGAAAAATCAGTAGTGTAAAAAAATAACAACTCTGAAACTCAAAGTAACATAAGAAAATCCAACAGAATACGGAAAACAATAACGGTATAAATAAAATAAATCTAAATACTACTGAGAAACATCCAAATATTACAGAAAAACTAAAACATCAAAAATATATCAAACAAAACTCACAGCATAACAATAAATTCTACAACACGGAATAGTACAACGCAACTAAACTCAACAAAACAAATGAAGACAACAACAGAACAAATGCAATAAATACAACGGAACAACTTGAAATAACAAAATTTGAAGATAACAAACAAAAACACTGAACGCTTCCTAATTACGTGTATAATAAAAGATTTAAATAAAGAGCGACTGCGCCACTTCTCCTGCAACAACTAGTAGCATTTTAAAACAACAATACTTAAAAAGTCTTACCCCTTTCGCTGCTGTTTTAAGCCGTTGATTCTCCTGCCGCAATCTGGTGTTTTCCGCCATCATTTTTTGAAGCTCCGATTCAGCCTTCATCTTCCGAAAATATATCTCGTCGACCTCGGAAATGTCTATCGGCTCCCAGTCGTACACGTCATCTCCAGTATCCTCGATGTCATCATGGAACAGCGGCGGAAAATCTTCGTCCTCGATCATGCCCTCTTCAGGATATATCTCGTTCTTGGTTGGAATTGTCTGTAAGAAAATAAGATTTCATTAGCGCTGCTACGCACTCTAACACGATTTTACTCACCTTGGGTGGAAAACGAACTTTCCCTCCCGATTCCGCTCTACCTCCATTTGCTTGGGTGGCCCGATAGCCTCTCGGAACCCTCAAGCCAGTCGGAATCCGGGATGTAACGTTCGTTCGGTTCATCTTGGTGCTGAGTGAAATTTCTTCTTGCTTCTCTATTGCAATTTCAAACAGCAGTGACGAGTAATGTTGTGTGCACCTACCAAGTAGACTACTTGGATCGAAATCAGAGTGGGAAAATAGAAGCCGGCCTACTTTTGTAACATTTTCATTTTGACATACAGTGCATGTATTGCGTTACATGATTTGTTGTGATTTCGATGAAAATTGAAAACAAGTGATGTGTTTCTGTTTTAGAAATATAAAATTGAACTTTGACAAGTTGGAGCTATGGGAGATCAAACTTTATGGTGAAAAACAGGAAGTGGGTTATATCTATGGTATAACCGCAAGGGTGACGTAGGACTATCGTTGATTTGGAGATCATTTGTTTGAAGTTGAATCTAAATCCATTCTGAATGAATGAATAAATGAATATTTGGGAGACTTCGAAAACGAGAGCGTTACGTTGGAGGCACAAGGTTTTATGCATCCAATATTGGATACGGAAATATCCTACTGATGGGGAAGAATAATCTTCAGAAGCTATCCTGTTAATTGCGATTGATTGAAAAACCACAAAACCAAATGTATTTGGTCACAGTGTTACATGGATAGAAAACATTCAAATAAACTCTTTCACATGAATGTATTTTTAAATTCCCAGAGGAACTGGCAGATTATTTTCCGGAACTTTCTCGATGCTGAATGGCATCCAAACGGAAAGAATTCCGTGCGTGTATGTGTGTGTAGCGATGTCTTCCCGGGGAACCGTTTGTGGCATCACTCTCCTCCTGATGGATTCCCTTCTGGCCTAGGGTGCACAAACAGGCTCTTGGTGACACCGTTCATCAGCGCTTTCATGATAAACGAAGAGCTTCACCACAACAGCGACAACATGCTCCAATCGCTGTTCAATTAGAACTGAGTGGATTTCCGAGCGGCGCTCGCTTATATACCGATTGGTGATTTCAATAGCCTGTTTTGAAAGCAATTTTAAGACTATTGAAACAAGTTTTTGGATCAAAAAGTAACAAGTATAGAACGCGTAGATATTTTATCTTTCGAATGAAGTGTTTATCATTCCATTTCGTTCAGTTGTTTAGGAGCTATTAACGCTCAAAATCTCGGTCTCCGGCGTAACGCTTTCGTTTTCGAAACTTTGATTTTACACCCCGGTATAGAAATGAAAGACGTAGTCCTACGTCAAAACAGGAGAAACTGACTGCAGCCCAGGTCCTACCAATAACTCGAACTAGCACAGGAAAGCTTCCACCAACCCGTAACATCACATCGTCATCTGGCGATTTGTCGAACTCATCAACACCGACCAGCAATGGTAATAGTGCCCCAGGTTCCAGTTTGGCGAACAAATCGGCCATAATCTCTAGTAAGGCCTCGAGGGAGGAAATAAACTAACAAATGGTACAACAACTTCGGCTAGAGAGGGCAGCACACAATCAAAAGCGTGCGATGGAACTCAAACAGCAACAAGGTAATCGGAACCGGAAAAAATGGCCTTTGAGTCGACTGGTTAATCGTTATAATTTTACTCCGAATAGATGGTGCAAACCCACCGAAACAGTCCATTGTTCAGCGTTGTATTATTGTGAAAGAACCGGACGGTACAACGAAGATTATTCAACAGAACATAACTCAATCTTCACGGTCTGCTTCTGCATCAACTTCCCAGCCGAACCAAAGGCAGCAATCTCCCGCGCCCGCCAAACCAGATGGTCCACAAAAAGTGCAAATCATTCGTGATGGGAAGGATGGGAAGGTTAGTGTTCGTGGTCTGAACCCTGGGCAACAACTGATTCAAACGCCTGACAGAAAGCTACATGTTCTAAGTGCAGCCTCTGGTATGTTTGATAGTGGTGCGCTATGATTCCTAGATCTAAGTTATTTTTTAATTTACAGGATCAAACTCAACAGCGGGCAAGCAAGCAATTGCCGCTAACATATATCATGAAAGTGGCCACCAGTGGTGGTAGTACAAGTGGTGCAACGGCTTTTTTGTCGGTCCCCAGTGACTACCACATCTACGGTTCAGTCACCGCCGTCACAAACGTCGGTACAGCAGACAGTTGCATCAACGGCGACAGCGACGGCTATTCGTAGGGATATATTTTTCCTGTATATCGAGCTTCTTTTCACATCCAGTTTTATTCCAACTACTAGCTGACGCGACGAACTTCGTCCCGCCCAAAATAGATTTTTTGATTTGAATACTTTCAAACATCCACGTTTTCTTACTAAGTGAATGTTGAGTGCAATCACTGAACTCTTCATTGATTGATTACCCTTTGACCCTTTACAATTTCCTTTTACTATAAATTGTTTAGTACTTCTACAAAAATATATATAAAGTTATTTTCAGACACAATTCTCGCTCAAGATTCTTCAAGCATTTGGAAATAACATGTTTCTCCGTTGCATGAAATACATGTTTGATACAGAGAATATTACAGAATAAAGACTGCTCAAATCGGACCATTCCTTCCTCGGGTTTAGGGCACACCAACACATTTGGCCTTCCATTTTTGTTTATATAGATAGAAGATACAGGAATGCGTTATTCCATCTGAAAATCCTTTTCATCTTTCGAACAAAAAACAATTTCGTTAGCACCAACATCAAATGGACTAGCAACGCTTAGTTAATTGTATAACATATGGGAATTCAATTTTCCGAATTTTCCGATTTTTCTCTCCGCTATATTGATCTACGGGAAGAGACGAATACAACGAAATATAGATGACTGAAATTGAACCATTCCTTCCTCGGGTTTTGCGCTTACCAACACATTTGGCCTTCCATTTTTATTTATAGATATATGATATGAGAATGCGTTATTTCGCCTGAAAATGCATTCCCACTTACGAACAAAGATCAATTTCGATATCGCAAATATTGAATGGACTAACAACGCTTATGATGATGTAATTTTCGAACATGTGGGAATTCATTTTTCCGAATTTTCCGACCTTCCTTTAGGATTTTCCGAAAATTTTCCGATTTTTCTCTACACTATATTGATCTACGGGAAGAGACGAATACAACAAAATACAGGAGGCTAAAATCGGACCATCCCTTCTTCGGGTTTTCTGCTTATCAACAGATTTTGCCTTACATTTTTATTTATATAGATTGGGGATCAGTAAGCGCCATTCGTTTTTAGAACTATCCTTCCATAAAACATAACACCAACACTTGTCACTAAACTTCCTGCTAAAAGACGTGCTCTTGGCCACTCCCTCTGCTTGAATTTAGTATCATTAGATAGCAAGTGGAATGTGTTTTGAGATCCCAAAGGTAGTGATCACTTATCCATCAAGATTTGTATCCAAATTTGTATTTGTAGTTGTATTGTTCGGACTGTTTACTACTGACGAACATTTATGATCTGAGCATCACATCGCTCTGGTTTTCAGTGTCCGAAACGAGTGGCTGATGACGAGTGCAGTTTTGCTTTACACCGGTCTCCCGTCTCGCCTGCAAAGACGCACTCGGAGAGTTAATTTTACATTCGGTAACATTCGGGTTGTGGCGAGCTAAACTGAGCGGAGAGGCGAGATACTGCGAATCGTATACTGTAGAAACACTTGCCTCCGTGGAGCAAATTACTGCTGCGATTTGCACACAAACCGAGTGGAAAGAGTCTTTCGTTTCTTCTATCTAGATCCTTTGATGCGATCTATTAATAGACTCAGAGTAATCAAGAGAACATCATTCTGTTGGGAAGGGAGAGGAGTAATAGTTGATCGCAACTTGTACTTGTGCAGTTTGCGATTAATCATGGATCGAATCATGGTCGCATAATTTCCATCCTTGCTTCAATTCTATTTATCATTCTTCTTGCATGTATCCAAACTGCCAGCATTTCACTGTTTTGCTGCAGGGATGTAAGTCCGTGTTTATACACTGAGAAATTTAGTGGGGGTTTGTCGCAGTAGTTGCGACACATTGATTAGAAATAAAACCAACAATATATTTATGTGGACATCACTGATCTAGCCATCAATTCCGGAGATGGTTAATCAATTCTTCTATGGAGGAACCTAAACTATTTTCTCGTTTGGTCCATGAATGCGCACTTCGCGCTCAAACGAAACCCATCCCAGAATCCATTATTCGTCGAAGGGCTCCTAAACCTAAACCATGGCGGAATGAAAAGAGAGTCTAGCTTTATGTTGAAAAATCGTATGCACTTAAAGCCTCCCGGAAACATGGAGTCATCGTCAATTTTAAAATTTTCCTAACACTTGTCTAAGTCTAAGTTTGAAATTTTTTTAAAGGGAGTTCGATTGCATCAGTGAAAAAATAGTAACAACTCGGTTTTAGAATATACATTAAATTAGTTTATTGTAAATTAATTAATTTTATTTTATTTTACAACAAAAATTGTTAAAAAAAATATTAAAGCTAAATCGTGACTTGGCCCCATCTCTATGAATTTCCTCGGTTTGATCTATCACCTATGGGAAATAAAACATATTAACACAAATTTGTATTTTTTTAATTTGGAAAATGAACTCACGTCACTCCTTGTGTCACCTACTCATAGCCATTTCTCAGTGTTGTAGGCTAGCAAGTCAGGCCAAGGCCAGAAGATTCCCCTCGATAGCTCTCATGTATTTGATGCAATGTAAGAAAGAAAAAAATATTAATAATATCTACAGCGGAAAACAATAGAACAATCAAATAATAGAAAAATCAGTAGTGTAAAAAAATAACAACTCTGAAACTCAAAGTAACATAAGAAAATCCAACAGAATACGGAAAACAATAACGGTATAAATAAAATAAATCTAAATACTACTGAGAAACATCCAAATATTACAGAAAAACTAAAACATCAAAAATATATCAAACAAAACTCACAGCATAACAATAAATTCTACAACACGGAATAGTACAACGCAACTAAACTCAACAAAACAAATGAAGACAACAACAGAACAAATGCAATAAATACAACGGAACAACTTGAAATAACAAAATTTGAAGATAACAAACAAAAACACTGAACGCTTCCTAATTACGTGTATAATAAAAGATTTAAATAAAGAGCGACTGCGCCACTTCTCCTGCAACAACTAGTAGCATTTTAAAACAACAATACTTAAAAAGTCTTACCCCTTTCGCTGCTGTTTTAAGCCGTTGATTCTCCTGCCGCAATCTGGTGTTTTCCGCCATCATTTTTTGAAGCTCCGATTCAGCCTTCATCTTCCGAAAATATATCTCGTCGACCTCGGAAATGTCTATCGGCTCCCAGTCGTACACGTCATCTCCAGTATCCTCGATGTCATCATGGAACAGCGGCGGAAAATCTTCGTCCTCGATCATGCCCTCTTCAGGATATATCTCGTTCTTGGTTGGAATTGTCTGTAAGAAAATAAGATTTCATTAGCGCTGCTACGCACTCTAACACGATTTTACTCACCTTGGGTGGAAAACGAACTTTCCCTCCCGATTCCGCTCTACCTCCATTTGCTTGGGTGGCCCGATAGCCTCTCGGAACCCTCAAGCCAGTCGGAATCCGGGATGTAACGTTCGTTCGGTTCATCTTGGTGCTGAGTGAAATTTCTTCTTGCTTCTCTATTGCAATTTCAAACAGCAGTGACGAGTAATGTTGTGTGCACCTACCAAGTAGACTACTTGGATCGAAATCAGAGTGGGAAAATAGAAGCCGGCCTACTTTTGTAACATTTTCATTTTGACATACAGTGCATGTATTGCGTTACATGATTTGTTGTGATTTCGATGAAAATTGAAAACAAGTGATGTGTTTCTGTTTTAGAAATATAAAATTGAACTTTGACAAGTTGGAGCTATGGGAGATCAAACTTTATGGTGAAAAACAGGAAGTGGGTTATATCTATGGTATAACCGCAAGGGTGACGTAGGACTATCGTTGATTTGGAGATCATTTGTTTGAAGTTGAATCTAAATCCATTCTGAATGAATGAATAAATGAATATTTGGGAGACTTCGAAAACGAGAGCGTTACGTTGGAGGCACAAGGTTTTATGCATCCAATATTGGATACGGAAATATCCTACTGATGGGGAAGAATAATCTTCAGAAGCTATCCTGTTAATTGCGATTGATTGAAAAACCACAAAACCAAATGTATTTGGTCACAGTGTTACATGGATAGAAAACATTCAAATAAACTCTTTCACATGAATGTATTTTTAAACTCCCAGAGGAACTGGCAGATTATTTTCCGGAACTTTCTCGATGGTGAATGGCATCCAAACGGAAAGAATTCCGTGCGTGTATGTGTGTGTAGCGATGTCTTCCCGGGGAACCGTTTGTGGCATCACTCTCCTCCTGATGGATTCCCTTCTGGCCTAGGGTGCACAAACAGGCTCTTGGTGACACCGTTCATCAGCGCTTTCATGATAAACGAAGAGCTTCACCACAACAGCGACAACATGCTCCAATCGCTGTTCAATTAGAAGAATTAGAGTGGATTTCCGAGCGGCGCTCGCTTATATACCGATTGGTGATTTCAATAGCCTGTTTTGAAAGCAATTTTAAGACTATTGAAACAAGTTTTTGGATCAAAAAGTAACAAGTATAGAACGCGTAGATATTTTATCTTTCGAATGAAGTGTTTATCATTCCATTTCGTTCAGTTGTTTAGGAGCTATTAACGCTCAAAATCTCGGTCTCCGGCGTAACGCTTTCGTTTTCGAAACTTTGATTTTACACCCCGGTATAGAAATGAAAGACGTAGTCCTACGTCAAAACAGGAGAAACTGACTGCAGCCCAGGTCCTACCAATAACTCGAACTAGCACAGGAAAGCTTCCACCAACCCGTAACATCACATCGTCATCTGGCGATTTGTCGAACTCATCAACACCGACCAGCAATGGTAATAGTGCCCCAGGTTCCAGTTTGGCGAACAAATCGGCCATAATCTCAAGTAAGGCCTCGAGGGAGGAAATAAACTAACAAATGGTACAACAACTTCGGCTAGAGAGGGCAGCACACAATCAAAAGCGTGCGATGGAACTCAAACAGCAACAAGGTAATCGGAACCGGAAAAAATGGCCTTTGAGTCGACTGGTTAATCGTTATAATTTTACTCCGAATAGATGGTGCAAACCCACCGAAACAGTCCATTGTTCAGCGTTGTATTATTGTGAAAGAACCGGACGGTACAACGAAGATTATTCAACAGAACATAACTCAATCTTCACGGTCTGCTTCTGCATCAACTTCCCAGCCGAACCAAAGGCAGCAATCTCCCGCGCCCGCCAAACCAGATGGTCCACAAAAAGTGCAAATCATTCGTGATGGGAAGGATGGGAAGGTTAGCGTTCGTGGTCTGAACCCTGGGCAACAACTGATTCAAACGCCTGACAGAAAGCTACATGTTCTAAGTGCAGCCTCTGGTATGTTTGATAGTGGTGCGCTATGATTCCTAGATCTAAGTTATTTTTTAA
Organism: Toxorhynchites rutilus septentrionalis; assembly: GCF_029784135.1. Lineage (NCBI taxonomy): Eukaryota > Metazoa > Arthropoda > Insecta > Diptera > Culicidae > Toxorhynchites > Toxorhynchites rutilus. Next base: position 253,568 of record NW_026600146.1, on the reverse strand, counting down.
TTTACAGGATCAAACTCAACAGCGGGCAAGCAAGCAATTGCCGCTAACATATATCACGAAAGTGGCCACCAGTGGTGGTAGTACAAGTGGTGCAACGGCTTTTTTGTCGGCCCCCAGTGACTACCACATCTACGGTTCAGTCACCGCCGTCACAAACGTCGGTACAGCAGACAGTTGCATCAACGGCGACAGCGACGGCTATTCGTAGGGATATATTTTTCCTGTATATCGAGCTTCTTTTCACATCCAGTTTTATTCCAACTACTAGCTGACGCGACGAACTTCGTCCCGCCCAAAATAGATTTTTTGATTTGAATACTTTCAAACATCCACGTTTTCTTACTAAGTGAACGTTGAGTGCAATCACTGAACTCTTCATTGATTGATTACCCTTTGACCCTTTACAATTTCCTTTTACTATAAATTGTTTAGTACTTCTACAAAAATATATATAAAGTTATTTTCAGACACAATTCTCGCTCAAGATTCTTCAAGCATGAAATACATGTTTGATACAGAGAATATTACAGAATAAAGACTGCTCAAATCGGACCATTCCTTCCTCGGGTTTAGGGCACACCAACACATTTGGCCTTCCATTTTTGTTTATATAGATAGAAGATACAGGAATGCGTTATTCCATCTGAAAATCCTTTTCATCTTTCGAACAAAAAACAATTTCGTTAGCACCAACATCAAATGGACTAGCAACGCTTAGTTAATTGTATAACATATGGGAATTCAATTTTCCGATTTTTCTCTCCGCTATATTGATCTACGGGAAGAGACGAATACAACGAAATATAGATGACTGAAATTGAACCATTCCTTCCTCGGGTTTTGCGCTTACCAACACATTTGGCCTTCCATTTTTATTTATAGATATATGATATGAAAATGCGTTATTTCGCCTGAAAATGCATTCCCACTTACGAACAAAGATCAATTTCGATATCGCAAATATTGAATGGACTAACAACGCTTATGATGATGTAATTTTCGAACATGTGGGATTTCATTTTTCCGAATTTTCCGACCTTCCTTTAGGATTTTCCGAAAATTTTCCGATTTTTCTCTACACTATATTGATCTACGGGAAGAGACGAATACAACAAAATACAGGAGGCTAAAATCGGACCATCCCTTCTTCGGGTTTTCCACTTATCAACAGATTTTGCCTTACATTTTTATTTATATAGATTGGGGATCAGTAAGCGCCATTCGTTTTTAGAACTATCCTTCCATAAAACATAACACCAACACTTGTCACTAAACTTCCTGCTAAAAGACGTGCTCTTGGCCACTCCCTCTGCTTGAATTTAGTATCATTAGATAGCAAGTGGAATGTGTTTTGAGATCCCAAAGGTAGTGATCACTTATCCATCAAGATTTGTATCCAAATTTGTATTTGTATTTGTATTGTTCGGACTGTTTACTACTGACGAACATTTATGATCTGAGCATCACATCGCTCTGGTTTTCAGTGTCCGAAACGAGTGGCTGATGACGAGTGCAGTTTTGCTTTACACCGGTCTCCCGTCTCGCCTGCAAAGACGCACTCGGAGAGTTAATTTTACATTCGGTAACATTCGGGTTGTGGCGAGCTAAACTGAGCGGAGAGGCGAGATACTGCGAATCGTATACTGTAGAAACACTTGCCTCCGTGGAGCAAATTACTGCTGCGATTTGCACACAAACCGAGTGGAAAGAGTCTTTCGTTTCTTCTATCTAGATCCGTTGATGCGATCTATTAATAGACTCAGAGTAATCAAGAGAACATCATTCTGTTGGGAAGGGAGAGGAGTAATAGTTGATCGCAACTTGTACAGATCGCGATCTGTGCAGTTTGCGATTAATCATGGATCGAATCATGGTCGCATAATTTCCATCCTTGCTTCAATTCTATTTATCATTCTTCTTGCATGTATCCAAACTGCCAGCATTTCACTGTTTTGCTGCAGGGATGTAAGTCCGTGTTTATACACTGAGAAATTTAGTGGGGGTTTGTCGCAGTAGTTGCGACACATTGATTAGAAATAAAACCAACAATATATTTATGTGGACATCACTGATCTAGCCATCAATTCCGGAGATGGTTAATCAATTCTTCTATGGAGGAACCTAAACTATTTTCTCGTTTGGTCCATGAATGCGCACTTCGCGCTCAAACGAAACCCATCCCAGAATCCATTATTCGTCGAAGGGCTCCTAAACCTAAACCATGGCGGAATGAAAAGAGAGTCTAGCTTTATGTTGAAAAATCGTATGCACTTAAAGCCTCCCGGAAACATGGAGTCATCGTCAATTTTAAAATTTTCCTAACACTTGAGTCTAAGTTTAAAATTTTTTTAAAGGGAGTTCGATTGCATCAGTGAAAAAATAGTAACAACTCGGTTTTAGAATATACATTAAATTAGTTTATTGTAAATTAATTTATTTTATTTTATTTTACAACAAAAATTGTTAAAAAAAATATTAAAGCTAAATCGTGACTTGGCCCCATCTCTATGAATTTTCTCGGTTTGATCTATCACCTATGGGAAATAAAACATATTAACACAAATTTGTATTTTTTTAATTTGGAAAATGAACTCACGTCACTCCTTGTGTCACCTACTCATAGCCATTTCTCAGTGTTGTAGGCTAGCAAGTCAGGCCAAGGCCAGAAGATTCCCCTCGATAGCTCTCATGTATTTGATGCAATGTAAGAAAGAAAAAAATATTAATAATATCTACAGCGGAAAACAATAGAACAATCAAATAATAGAAAAATCAATAGTGTAAAAAAATAACAACTCTGAAACTCAAAGTAACATAAGAAAATCCAACAAAATACGGAAAACAATAATGGTATAAATAAAATAAATCTAAATACTACTGAGAAACATCCAAATATTACAGAAAAACTAAAACATCAAAAATATATCAAACAAAACTCACAGCATAACAATAAATTCTACAACACGGAATAGTACAACGCAACTAAACTCAACAAAACAAATGAAGACAACAACAGAACAAATGCAATAAATACAACGGAACAACTTGAAATAACAAAATTTGAAGATAACAAACAAAAACACTGAACGCTTCCTAATTACGTGTATAATAAGATTTAAATAAAGAGCGACTGCGCCACTTCTCCTGCAACAACTAGTAGCATTTTAAAACAACAATACTTAAAAAGTCTTACCCCTTTCGCTGCTGTTTTAAGCCGTTGATTCTCCTGCCGCAATCTGGTGTTTTCCGCCATCATTTTTTGAAGCTCCGATTCAGCCTTCATCTTCCGAAAAAATATCTCGTCGACCTCGGAAATGTCTATCGGCTCCCAGTCGTACACGTCATCTCCAGTATCCTCGATGTCATCATGGAACAGCGGCGGAAAATCTTCGTCCTCGATCATGCCCTCTTCAGGATATATCTCGTTCTTGGTTGGAATTGTCTGTAAGAAAATAAGATTTCATTAGCGCTGCTACGCACTCTAACACGATTTTACTCACCTTGGGTGGAAAACGAACTTTCCCTCCCGATTCCGCTCTACCTCCATTTGCTTGGGTGGCCCGATAGCCTCTCGGAACCCTCAAGCCAGTCGGAATCCGGGATGTAACGTTCGTTCGGTTCATCTTGGTGCTGAGTGAAATTTCTTCTTGCTTCTCTATTGCAATTTCAAACAGCAGTGACAAGTAATGTTGTGTGCACCTACCAAGTAGACTACTTGGATCGAAATCAGAGTGGGAAAATAGAAGCCGGCCTACTTTTGTAACATTTTCATTTTGACATACAGTGCATGTATTGCGTTACATGATTTGTTGTGATTTCGATGAAAATTGAAAACAAGTGATGTGTTTCTGTTTTAGAAATATAAAATTGAACTTTGACAAGTTGGAGCTATGGGAGATCAAACTTTATGGTGAAAAACAGGAGAAACTGACTGCAGCCCAGGTCCTACCAATAACTCGAACTAGCACAGGAAAGCTTCCACCAACCCGTAACATCACATCGTCATCTGGCGATTTGTCGAACTCATCAACACCGACCAGCAATGGTAATAGTGCCTCAGGTTCCAGTTTGGCGAACAAATCGGCCATAATCTTTAGTAAGGCCTCGAGGGAGGAAATAAACTAACAAATGGTACAACAACTTCGGCTAGAGAGGGCAGCACACAATCAAAAGCGTGCGATGGAACTCAAACAGCAACAAGGTAATCGGAACCGGAAAAAATGGCCTTTGAGTCGACTGGTTAATCGTTATAATTTTACTCCGAATAGATGGTGCAAACCCACCGAAACAGTCCATTGTTCAGCGTTGTATTATTGTGAAAGAACCGGACGGTACAACGAAGATTATTCAACAGAACATAACTCAATCTTCACGGTCTGCTTCTGCATCAACTTCCCAGCCGAACCAAAGGCAGCAATCTCCCGCGCCCGCCAAACCAGATGGTCCACAAAAAGTGCAAATCATTCGTGATGGGAAGGATGGGAAGGTTAGCGTTCGTGGTCTGAACCCTGGGCAACAACTGATTCAAACGCCTGACAGAAAGCTACATGTTCTAAGTGCAGCCTCTGGTATGTTTGATAGTGGTGCGCTATGATTCCTAGATCTAAGTTATTTTTTAATTTACAGGATCAAACTCAACAGCGGGCAAGCAAGCAATTGCCGCTAACATATATCATGAAAGTGGCCACCAGTGGTGGTAGTACAAGTGGTGCAACGGCTTTTTTGTCGGCCCCCAGTGACTACCACATCTACGGTTCAGTCACCGCCGTCACAAACGTCGGTACAGCAGACAGTTGCATCAACGGCGACAGCGACGGCTATTCGTAGGGATATATTTTTCCTGTATATCGAGCTTCTTTTCACATCCAGTTTTATTCCAACTACTAGCTGACGCGACGAACTTCGTCCCGCCCAAAATAGATTTTTTGATTTGAATACTTTCAAACATCCACGTTTTCTTACTAAGTGAACGTTGAGTGCAATCACTGAACTCTTCATTGATTGATTACCCTTTGACCCTTTACAATTTCATTTTACTATAAATTGTTTAGTACTTCTACAAAAATATATATAAAGTTATTTTCAGACACAATTCTCGCTCAAGATTCTTCAAGCATTTGGAAATAACATGTTTCTCCGTTGCATGAAATACATGTTTGATACAGAGAATATTACAGAATAAAGACTGCTCAAATCGGACCATTCCTTCCTCGGGTTTAGGGCACACCAACACATTTGGCCTTCCATTTTTGTTTATATAGATAGAAGATACAGGAATGCGTTATTCCATCTGAAAATCCTTTTCATCTTTCAAACAAAAAACAATTTCGTTAGCACCAACATCAAATGGACTAGCAACGCTTAGTTAATTGTATAACATATGGGAATTCAATTTTCCGAATTTTCCGATTTTTCTCTCCGCTATATTGATCTACGGGAAGAGACGAATACAACGAAATATAGATGACTGAAATTGAACCATTCCTTCCTCGGGTTTTGCGCTTACCAACACATTTGGCCTTCCATTTTTATTTATAGATATATGATATGAGAATGCGTTATTTCGCCTGAAAATGCATTCCCACTTACGAACAAAGATCAATTTCGATATCGCAAATATTGAATGGACTAACAACGCTTATGATGATGTAATTTTCGAACATGTGGGAATTCATTTTTCCGAATTTTCCGACCTTCCTTTAGGATTTTCCGAAAATTTTCCGATTTTTCTCTACACTATATTGATCTACGGGAAGAGACGAATACAACAAAATACAGGAGGCTAAAATCGGACCATCCCTTCTTCGGGTTTTCCGCTTATCAACAGATTTTGCCTTACATTTTTATTTATATAGATTGGGGATCAGTAAGCGCCATTCGTTTTTAGAACTATCCTTCCATAAAACATAACACCAACACTTGTCACTAAACTTCCTGCTAAAAGACGTGCTCTTGGCCACTCCCTCTGCTTGAATTTAGTATCATTAGATAGCAAGTGGAATGTGTTTTGAGATCCCAAAGGTAGTGATCACTTATCCATCAAGATTTGTATCTAAATTTGTATTTGTAGTTGTATTGTTCGGACTGTTTACTACTGACGAACATTTATGATCTGAGCATCACATCGCTCTGGTTTTCAGTGTCCGAAACGAGTGGCTGATGACGAGTGCAGTTTTGCTTTACACCGGTCTCCCGTCTCGCCTGCAAAGACGCACTCGGAGAGTTAATTTTACATTCGGTAACATTCGGGTTGTGGCGAGCTAAACTGAGCGGAGAGGCGAGATACTGCGAATCGTATACTGTAGAAACACTTGCCTCCGTGGAGCAAATTACTGCTGCGATTTGCACACAAACCGAGTGGAAAGAGTCTTTCGTTTCTTCTATCTAGATCCTTTGATGCGATCTATTAATAGACTCAGAGTAATCAAGAGAACATCATTCTGTTGGGAAGGGAGAGGAGTAATAGTTGATCGCAACTTATAATTGTGCAGTTTGCGATTAATCATGGATCGAATCATGGTCGCATAATTTCCATCCTTGCTTCAATTCTATTTATCATTCTTCTTGCATGTATCCAAACTGCCAGCATTTCACTGTTTTGCTGCAGGGATGTAAGTCCGTGTCCGTGTGGGGGTTTGTCGCAGTAGTTGCGACACATTGATTAGAAATAAAACCAACAATATATTTATGTGGACATCACTGATCTAGCCATCAATTCCGGAGATGGTTAATCAATTCTTCTATGGAGGAACCTAAACTATTTTCTCGTTTGGTCCATGAATGCGCACGTCGCGCTCAAACGAAACCCATCCCAGAATCCATTATTCGTCGAAGGGCTCCTAAACCTAAACCATGGCGGAATGAAAAGAGAGTCTAGCTTTATGTTGAAAAATCGTATGCACTTAAAGCCTCCCGGAAACATGGAGTCATCGTCAATGTTAAAATTTTCCTAACACTTGAGTCTAAGCTTGAAATTTTTTTAAAGGGAGTTCGATTGCATCAGTGAAAAAATAGTAACAACTCGGTTTTAGAATATACATTAAATTAGTTTATTGTAAATTAATTAATTTTATTTTATTTTACAACAAAAATTGTTAATAAAAATATTAAAGCTAAATCGTGACTTGGCCCCATCTCTATGAATTTCCTCGGTTTGATCTATCACCTATGGGAAATAAAACATATTAACACAAATTTGTATTTTTTTAATTTGGAAAATGAACTCACGTCACTCCTTGTGTCACCTACTCATAGCCATTTCTCAGTGTTGTAGGCTAGCAAGTCAGGCCAAGGCCAGAAGATTCCCCTCGATAGCTCTCATGTATTTGATGCAATGTAAGAAAGAAAAAAATATTAATAATATCTACAGCGGAAAACAATAGAACAATCAAATAATAGAAAAATCAGTAGTGTAAAAAAATAACAACTCTGAAACTCAAAGTAACATAAGAAAATCCAACAGAATACGGAAAACAATAACGGTATAAATAAAATAAATCTAAATACTACTGAGAAACATCCAAATATTACAGAAAAACTAAAACATCAAAAATATATCAAACAAAACTCACAGCATAACAATAAATTCTACAACACGGAATAGTACAACGCAACTAAACTCAACAAAACAAATGAAGACAACAACAGAACAAATGCAATAAATACAACGGAACAACTTGAAATAACAAAATTTGAAGATAACAAACAAAAACACTGAACGCTTCCTAATTACGTGTATAATAAAAGATTTAAATAAAGAGCGACTGCGCCACTTCTCCGGCAACAACTAGTAGCATTTTAAAACAACAATACTTAAAAAGTCTTACCCCTTTCGCTGCTGTTTTAAGCCGTTGATTCTCCTGCCGCAATCTGGTGTTTTCCGCCATCATTTTTTGAAGCTCCGATTCAGCCTTCATCTTCCGAAAAAATATCTCGTCGACCTCGGAAATGTCTATCGGCTCCCAGTCGTACACGTCATCTCCAGTATCCTCGATGTCATCATGGAACAGCGGCGGAAAATCTTCGTCCTCGATCATGCCCTCTTCAGGATATATCTCGTTCTTGGTTGGAATTGTCTGTAAGAAAATAAGATTTCATTAGCGCTGCTACGCACTCTAACACGATTTTACTCACCTTGGGTGGAAAACGAACTTTCCCTCCCGATTCCGCTCTACCTCCATTTGCTTGGGTGGCCCGATAGCCTCTCGGAACCCTCAAGCCAGTCGGAATCCGGGATGTAACGTTCGTTCGGTTCATCTTGGTGCTGAGTGAAATTTCTTCTTGCTTCTCTATTGCAATTTCAAACAGCAGTGACGAGTAATGTTGTGTGCACCTACCAAGTAGACTACTTGGATCGAAATCAGAGTGGGAAAATAGAAGCCGGCCTACTTTTGTAACATTTTCATTTTGACATACAGTGCATGTATTGCGTTACATGATTTGTTGTGATTTCGATGAAAATTGAAAACAAGTGATGTGTTTCTGTTTTAGAAATATAAAATTGAACTTTGACAAGTTGGAGCTATGGGAAATCAAACTTTATGGTGAAAAACAGGAAGTGGGTTATATCTATGGTATAACCGCAAGGGTGACGTAGGACTATCGTTGATTTGGAGATCATTTGTTTGAAGTTGAATCTAAATCCATTCTGAATGAATGAATAAATGAATATTTGGGAGACTTCGAAAACGAGAGCGTTACGTTGGAGGCACAAGGTTTTATGCATCCAATATTGGATACGGAAATATCCTACTGATGGGGAAGAATAATCTTCAGAAGCTATCCTGTTAATTGCGATTGATTGAAAAACCACAAAACCAAATGTATTTGGTCACAGTGTTACATGGATAGAAAACATTCAAATAAACTCTTTCACATGAATGTATTTTTAAATTCCCAGAGGAACTGGCAGATTATTTTCCGGAACTTTCTCGATGCTGAATGGCATCCAAACGGAAAGAATTCCGTGCGTGTATGTGTGTGTAGCGATGTCTTCCCGGGGAACCGTTTGTGGCATCACTCTCCTCCTGATGGATTCCCTTCTGGCCTAGGGTGCACAAATAGGCTCTTGGTGACACCGTTCATCAGCGCTTTCATGATAAACAAAGAGCTTCACCACAACAGCGACAACATGCTCCAATCGCTGTTCAATTAGAACTGAGTGGATTTCCGAGCGGCGCTCGCTTATATACCGATTGGTGATTTCAATAGCCTGTTTTGAAAGCAATTTTAAGACTATTGAAACAAGTTTTTGGATCAAAAAGTAACAAGTATAGAACGCGTAGATATTTTATCTTTCGAATGAAGTGTTTATCATTCCATTTCGTTCAGTTGTTTAGGAGCTATTAACGCTCAAAATCTCGGTCTCCGGCGTAACGCTTTCGTTTTCGAAACTTTGATTTTACACCCCGGTATAGAAATGAAAGACGTAGTCCTACGTCAAAACAGGAGAAACTGACTGCAGCCCAGGTCCTACCAATAACTCGAACTAGCACAGGAAAGCTTCCACCAACCCGTAACATCACATCGTCATCTGGCGATTTGTCGAACTCATCAACACCGACCAGCAATGGTAATAGTGCCCCAGGTTCCAGTTTGGCGAACAAATCGGCCATAATCTCTAGTAAGGCCTCGAGGGAGGAAATAAACTAACAAATGGTACAACAACTTCGGCTAGAGAGGGCAGCACACAATCAAAAGCGTGCGATGGAACTCAAACAGCAACAAGGTAATCGGAACCGGAAAAAATGGCCTTTGAGTCGACTGGTTAATCGTTATAATTTTACTCCGAATAGATGGTGCAAACCCACCGAAACAGTCCATTGTTCAGCGTTGTATTATTGTGAAAGAACCGGACGGTACAACGAAGATTATTCAACAGAACATAACTCAATCTTCACGGTCTGCTTCTGCATCAACTTCCCAGCCGAACCAAAGGCAGCAATCTCCCGCGCCCGCCAAACCAGATGGTCCACAAAAAGTGCAAATCATTCGTGATGGGAAGGATGGGAAGGTTAGCGTTCGTGGTCTGAACCCTGGGCAACAACTGATTCAAACGCCTGACAGAAAGCTACATGTTCTAAGTGCAGCCTCTGGTATGTTTGATAGTGGTGCGCTATGATTCCTAGATCTAAGTTATTTTTTAATTTACAGGATCAAACTCAACAGCGGGCAAGCAAGCAATTGCCGCTAACATATATCACGAAAGTGGCCACCAGTGGTGGTAGTACAAGTGGTGCAACGGCTTTTTTGTCGGCCCCCAGTGACTACCACATCTACGGTTCAGTCACCGCCGTCACAAACGTCGGTACAGCAGACAGTTGCATCAACGGCGACAGCGACGGCTATTCGTAGGGATATATTTTTCCTGTATATCGAGCTTCTTTTCACATCCAGTTTTATTCCAACTACTAGCTGACGCGACGAACTTCGTCCCGCCCAAAATAGATTTTTTGATTTGAATACTTTCAAACATCCACGTTTTCTTACTAAGTGAACGTTGAGTGCAATCACTGAACTCTTCATTGATTGATTACCCTTTGACCCTTTACAATTTCCTTTTACTATAAATTGTTTAGTACTTCTACAAAAATATATATAAAGTTATTTTCAGACACAATTCTCGCTCAAGATTCTTCAAGCATGAAATACATGTTTGATACAGAGAATATTACAGAATAAAGACTGCTCAAATCGGACCATTCCTTCCTCGGGTTTAGGGCACACCAACACATTTGGCCTTCCATTTTTGTTTATATAGATAGAAGATACAGGAATGCGTTATTCCATCTGAAAATCCTTTTCATCTTTCGAACAAAAAACAATTTCGTTAGCACCAACATCAAATGGACTAGCAACGCTTAGTTAATTGTATAACATATGGGAATTCAATTTTCCGATTTTTCTCTCCGCTATATTGATCTACGGGAAGAGACGAATACAACGAAATATAGATGACTGAAATTGAACCATTCCTTCCTCGGGTTTTGCGCTTACCAACACATTTGGCCTTCCATTTTTATTTATAGATATATGATATGAAAATGCGTTATTTCGCCTGAAAATGCATTCCCACTTACGAACAAAGATCAATTTCGATATCGCAAATATTGAATGGACTAACAACGCTTATGATGATGTAATTTTCGAACATGTGGGATTTCATTTTTCCGAATTTTCCGACCTTCCTTTAGGATTTTCCGAAAATTTTCCGATTTTTCTCTACACTATATTGATCTACGGGAAGAGACGAATACAACAAAATACAGGAGGCTAAAATCGGACCATCCCTTCTTCGGGTTTTCCACTTATCAACAGATTTTGCCTTACATTTTTATTTATATAGATTGGGGATCAGTAAGCGCCATTCGTTTTTAGAACTATCCTTCCATAAAACATAACACCAACACTTGTCACTAAACTTCCTGCTAAAAGACGTGCTCTTGGCCACTCCCTCTGCTTGAATTTAGTATCATTAGATAGCAAGTGGAATGTGTTTTGAGATCCCAAAGGTAGTGATCACTTATCCATCAAGATTTGTATCCAAATTTGTATTTGTATTTGTATTGTTCGGACTGTTTACTACTGACGAACATTTATGATCTGAGCATCACATCGCTCTGGTTTTCAGTGTCCGAAACGAGTGGCTGATGACGAGTGCAGTTTTGCTTTACACCGGTCTCCCGTCTCGCCTGCAAAGACGCACTCGGAGAGTTAATTTTACATTCGGTAACATTCGGGTTGTGGCGAGCTAAACTGAGCGGAGAGGCGAGATACTGCGAATCGTATACTGTAGAAACACTTGCCTCCGTGGAGCAAATTACTGCTGCGATTTGCACACAAACCGAGTGGAAAGAGTCTTTCGTTTCTTCTATCTAGATCCGTTGATGCGATCTATTAATAGACTCAGAGTAATCAAGAGAACATCATTCTGTTGGGAAGGGAGAGGAGTAATAGTTGATCGCAACTTGTACAGATCGCGATCTGTGCAGTTTGCGATTAATCATGGATCGAATCATGGTCGCATAATTTCCATCCTTGCTTCAATTCTATTTATCATTCTTCTTGCATGTATCCAAACTGCCAGCATTTCACTGTTTTGCTGCAGGGATGTAAGTCCGTGTTTATACACTGAGAAATTTAGTGGGGGTTTGTCGCAGTAGTTGCGACACATTGATTAGAAATAAAACCAACAATATATTTATGTGGACATCACTGATCTAGCCATCAATTCCGGAGATGGTTAATCAATTCTTCTATGGAGGAACCTAAACTATTTTCTCGTTTGGTCCATGAATGCGCACTTCGCGCTCAAACGAAACCCATCCCAGAATCCATTATTCGTCGAAGGGCTCCTAAACCTAAACCATGGCGGAATGAAAAGAGAGTCTAGCTTTATGTTGAAAAATCGTATGCACTTAAAGCCTCCCGGAAACATGGAGTCATCGTCAATTTTAAAATTTTCCTAACACTTGAGTCTAAGTTTAAAATTTTTTTAAAGGGAGTTCGATTGCATCAGTGAAAAAATAGTAACAACTCGGTTTTAGAATATACATTAAATTAGTTTATTGTAAATTAATTTATTTTATTTTATTTTACAACAAAAATTGTTAAAAAAAATATTAAAGCTAAATCGTGACTTGGCCCCATCTCTATGAATTTTCTCGGTTTGATCTATCACCTATGGGAAATAAAACATATTAACACAAATTTGTATTTTTTTAATTTGGAAAATGAACTCACGTCACTCCTTGTGTCACCTACTCATAGCCATTTCTCAGTGTTGTAGGCTAGCAAGTCAGGCCAAGGCCAGAAGATTCCCCTCGATAGCTCTCATGTATTTGATGCAATGTAAGAAAGAAAAAAATATTAATAATATCTACAGCGGAAAACAATAGAACAATCAAATAATAGAAAAATCAATAGTGTAAAAAAATAACAACTCTGAAACTCAAAGTAACATAAGAAAATCCAACAAAATACGGAAAACAATAATGGTATAAATAAAATAAATCTAAATACTACTGAGAAACATCCAAATATTACAGAAAAACTAAAACATCAAAAATATATCAAACAAAACTCACAGCATAACAATAAATTCTACAACACGGAATAGTACAACGCAACTAAACTCAACAAAACAAATGAAGACAACAACAGAACAAATGCAATAAATACAACGGAACAACTTGAAATAACAAAATTTGAAGATAACAAACAAAAACACTGAACGCTTCCTAATTACGTGTATAATAAGATTTAAATAAAGAGCGACTGCGCCACTTCTCCTGCAACAACTAGTAGCATTTTAAAACAACAATACTTAAAAAGTCTTACCCCTTTCGCTGCTGTTTTAAGCCGTTGATTCTCCTGCCGCAATCTGGTGTTTTCCGCCATCATTTTTTGAAGCTCCGATTCAGCCTTCATCTTCCGAAAAAATATCTCGTCGACCTCGGAAATGTCTATCGGCTCCCAGTCGTACACGTCATCTCCAGTATCCTCGATGTCATCATGGAACAGCGGCGGAAAATCTTCGTCCTCGATCATGCCCTCTTCAGGATATATCTCGTTCTTGGTTGGAATTGTCTGTAAGAAAATAAGATTTCATTAGCGCTGCTACGCACTCTAACACGATTTTACTCACCTTGGGTGGAAAACGAACTTTCCCTCCCGATTCCGCTCTACCTCCATTTGCTTGGGTGGCCCGATAGCCTCTCGGAACCCTCAAGCCAGTCGGAATCCGGGATGTAACGTTCGTTCGGTTCATCTTGGTGCTGAGTGAAATTTCTTCTTGCTTCTCTATTGCAATTTCAAACAGCAGTGACAAGTAATGTTGTGTGCACCTACCAAGTAGACTACTTGGATCGAAATCAGAGTGGGAAAATAGAAGCCGGCCTACTTTTGTAACATTTTCATTTTGACATACAGTGCATGTATTGCGTTACATGATTTGTTGTGATTTCGATGAAAATTGAAAACAAGTGATGTGTTTCTGTTTTAGAAATATAAAATTGAACTTTGACAAGTTGGAGCTATGGGAGATCAAACTTTATGGTGAAAAACAGGAGAAACTGACTGCAGCCCAGGTCCTACCAATAACTCGAACTAGCACAGGAAAGCTTCCACCAACCCGTAACATCACATCGTCATCTGGCGATTTGTCGAACTCATCAACACCGACCAGCAATGGTAATAGTGCCTCAGGTTCCAGTTTGGCGAACAAATCGGCCATAATCTCTAGTAAGGCCTCGAGGGAGGAAATAAACTAACAAATGGTACAACAACTTCGGCTAGAGAGGGCAGCACACAATCAAAAGCGTGCGATGGAACTCAAACAGCAACAAGGTAATCGGAACCGGAAAAAATGGCCTTTGAGTCGACTGGTTAATCGTTATAATTTTACTCCGAATAGATGGTGCAAACCCACCAAAACAGTCCATTGTTCAGCGTTGTATTATTGTGAAAGAACCGGACGGTACAACGAAGATTATTCAACAGAACATAACTCAATCTTCACGGTCTGCTTCTGCATCAACTTCCCAGCCGAACCAAAGGCAGCAATCTCCCGCGCCCGCCAAACCAGATGGTCCACAAAAAGTGCAAATCATTCGTGATGGGAAGGATGGGAAGGTTAGCGTTCGTGGTCTGAACCCTGGGCAACAACTGATTCAAACGCCTGACAGAAAGCTACATGTTCTAAGTGCAGCCTCTGGTATGTTTGATAGTGGTGCGCTATGATTCCTAGATCTAAGTTATTTTTTAATTTACAGGATCAAACTCAACAGCGGGCAAGCAAGCAATTGCCGCTAACATATATCATGAAAGTGGCCACCAGTGGTGGTAGTACAAGTGGTGCAACGGCTTTTTTGTCGGCCCCCAGTGACTACCACATCTACGGTTCAGTCACCGCCGTCACAAACGTCGGTACAGCAGACAGTTGCATCAACGGCGACAGCGACGGCTATTCGTAGGGATATATTTTTCCTGTATATCGAGCTTCTTTTCACATCCAGTTTTATTCCAACTACTAGCTGACGCGACGAACTTCGTCCCGCCCAAAATAGATTTTTTGATTTGAATACTTTCAAACATCCACGTTTTCTTACTAAGTGAACGTTGAGTGCAATCACTGAACTCTTCATTGATTGATTACCCTTTGACCCTTTACAATTTCATTTTACTATAAATTGTTTAGTACTTCTACAAAAATATATATAAAGTTATTTTCAGACACAATTCTCGCTCAAGATTCTTCAAGCATTTGGAAATAACATGTTTCTCCGTTGCATGAAATACATGTTTGATACAGAGAATATTACAGAATAAAGACTGCTCAAATCGGACCATTCCTTCCTCGGGTTTAGGGCACACCAACACATTTGGCCTTCCATTTTTGTTTATATAGATAGAAGATACAGGAATGCGTTATTCCATCTGAAAATCCTTTTCATCTTTCAAACAAAAAACAATTTCGTTAGCACCAACATCAAATGGACTAGCAACGCTTAGTTAATTGTATAACATATGGGAATTCAATTTTCCGAATTTTCCGATTTTTCTCTCCGCTATATTGATCTACGGGAAGAGACGAATACAACGAAATATAGATGACTGAAATTGAACCATTCCTTCCTCGGGTTTTGCGCTTACCAACACATTTGGCCTTCCATTTTTATTTATAGATATATGATATGAGAATGCGTTATTTCGCCTGAAAATGCATTCCCACTTACGAACAAAGATCAATTTCGATATCGCAAATATTGAATGGACTAACAACGCTTATGATGATGTAATTTTCGAACATGTGGGAATTCATTTTTCCGAATTTTCCGACCTTCCTTTAGGATTTTCCGAAAATTTTCCGATTTTTCTCTACACTATATTGATCTACGGGAAGAGACGAATACAACAAAATACAGGAGGCTAAAATCGGACCATCCCTTCTTCGGGTTTTCCGCTTATCAACAGATTTTGCCTTACATTTTTATTTATATAGATTGGGGATCAGTAAGCGCCATTCGTTTTTAGAACTATCCTTCCATAAAACATAACACCAACACTTGTCACTAAACTTCCTGCTAAAAGACGTGCTCTTGGCCACTCCCTCTGCTTGAATTTAGTATCATTAGATAGCAAGTGGAATGTGTTTTGAGATCCCAAAGGTAGTGATCACTTATCCATCAAGATTTGTATCTAAATTTGTATTTGTAGTTGTATTGTTCGGACTGTTTACTACTGACGAACATTTATGATCTGAGCATCACATCGCTCTGGTTTTCAGTGTCCGAAACGAGTGGCTGATGACGAGTGCAGTTTTGCTTTACACCGGTCTCCCGTCTCGCCTGCAAAGACGCACTCGGAGAGTTAATTTTACATTCGGTAACATTCGGGTTGTGGCGAGCTAAACTGAGCGGAGAGGCGAGATACTGCGAATCGTATACTGTAGAAACACTTGCCTCCGTGGAGCAAATTACTGCTGCGATTTGCACACAAACCGAGTGGAAAGAGTCTTTCGTTTCTTCTATCTAGATCCTTTGATGCGATCTATTAATAGACTCAGAGTAATCAAGAGAACATCATTCTGTTGGGAAGGGAGAGGAGTAATAGTTGATCGCAACTTGTAATTGTGCAGTTTGCGATTAATCATGGATCGAATCATGGTCGCATAATTTCCATCCTTGCTTCAATTCTATTTATCATTCTTCTTGCATGTATCCAAACTGCCAGCATTTCACTGTTTTGCTGCAGGGATGTAAGTCCGTGTCCGTGTGGGGGTTTGTCGCAGTAGTTGCGACACATTGATTAGAAATAAAACCAACAATATATTTATGTGGACATCACTGATCTAGCCATCAATTCCGGAGATGGTTAATCAATTCTTCTATGGAGGAACCTAAACTATTTTCTCGTTTGGTCCATGAATGCGCACGTCGCGCTCAAACGAAACCCATCCCAGAATCCATTATTCGTCGAAGGGCTCCTAAACCTAAACCATGGCGGAATGAAAAGAGAGTCTAGCTTTATGTTGAAAAATCGTATGCACTTAAAGCCTCCCGGAAACATGGAGTCATCGTCAATGTTAAAATTTTCCTAACACTTGAGTCTAAGCTTGAAATTTTTTTAAAGGGAGTTCGATTGCATCAGTGAAAAAATAGTAACAACTCGGTTTTAGAATATACATTAAATTAGTTTATTGTAAATTAATTAATTTTATTTTATTTTACAACAAAAATTGTTAATAAAAATATTAAAGCTAAATCGTGACTTGGCCCCATCTCTATGAATTTCCTCGGTTTGATCTATCACCTATGGGAAATAAAACATATTAACACAAATTTGTATTTTTTTAATTTGGAAAATGAACTCACGTCACTCCTTGTGTCACCTACTCATAGCCATTTCTCAGTGTTGTAGGCTAGCAAGTCAGGCCAAGGCCAGAAGATTCCCCTCGATAGCTCTCATGTATTTGATGCAATGTAAGAAAGAAAAAAATATTAATAATATCTACAGCGGAAAACAATAGAACAATCAAATAATAGAAAAATCAGTAGTGTAAAAAAATAACAACTCTGAAACTCAAAGTAACATAAGAAAATCCAACAGAATACGGAAAACAATAACGGTATAAATAAAATAAATCTAAATACTACTGAGAAACATCCAAATATTACAGAAAAACTAAAACATCAAAAATATATCAAACAAAACTCACAGCATAACAATAAATTCTACAACACGGAATAGTACAACGCAACTAAACTCAACAAAACAAATGAAGACAACAACAGAACAAATGCAATAAATACAACGGAACAACTTGAAATAACAAAATTTGAAGATAACAAACAAAAACACTGAACGCTTCCTAATTACGTGTATAATAAAAGATTTAAATAAAGAGCGACTGCGCCACTTCTCCGGCAACAACTAGTAGCATTTTAAAACAACAATACTTAAAAAGTCTTACCCCTTTCGCTGCTGTTTTAAGCCGTTGATTCTCCTGCCGCAATCTGGTGTTTTCCGCCATCATTTTTTGAAGCTCCGATTCAGCCTTCATCTTCCGAAAAAATATCTCGTCGACCTCGGAAATGTCTATCGGCTCCCAGTCGTACACGTCATCTCCAGTATCCTCGATGTCATCATGGAACAGCGGCGGAAAATCTTCGTCCTCGATCATGCCCTCTTCAGGATATATCTCGTTCTTGGTTGGAATTGTCTGTAAGAAAATAAGATTTCATTAGCGCTGCTACGCACTCTAACACGATTTTACTCACCTTGGGTGGAAAACGAACTTTCCCTCCCGATTCCGCTCTACCTCCATTTGCTTGGGTGGCCCGATAGCCTCTCGGAACCCTCAAGCCAGTCGGAATCCGGGATGTAACGTTCGTTCGGTTCATCTTGGTGCTGAGTGAAATTTCTTCTTGCTTCTCTATTGCAATTTCAAACAGCAGTGACGAGTAATGTTGTGTGCACCTACCAAGTAGACTACTTGGATCGAAATCAGAGTGGGAAAATAGAAGCCGGCCTACTTTTGTAACATTTTCATTTTGACATACAGTGCATGTATTGCGTTACATGATTTGTTGTGATTTCGATGAAAATTGAAAACAAGTGATGTGTTTCTGTTTTAGAAATATAAAATTGAACTTTGACAAGTTGGAGCTATGGGAAATCAAACTTTATGGTGAAAAACAGGAAGTGGGTTATATCTATGGTATAACCGCAAGGGTGACGTAGGACTATCGTTGATTTGGAGATCATTTGTTTGAAGTTGAATCTAAATCCATTCTGAATGAATGAATAAATGAATATTTGGGAGACTTCGAAAACGAGAGCGTTACGTTGGAGGCACAAGGTTTTATGCATCCAATATTGGATACGGAAATATCCTACTGATGGGGAAGAATAATCTTCAGAAGCTATCCTGTTAATTGCGATTGATTGAAAAACCACAAAACCAAATGTATTTGGTCACAGTGTTACATGGATAGAAAACATTCAAATAAACTCTTTCACATGAATGTATTTTTAAATTCCCAGAGGAACTGGCAGATTATTTTCCGGAACTTTCTCGATGCTGAATGGCATCCAAACGGAAAGAATTCCGTGCGTGTATGTGTGTGTAGCGATGTCTTCCCGGGGAACCGTTTCACTCTCCTCCTGATGGATTCCCTTCTGGCCTAGGGTGCACAAATAGGCTCTTGGTGACACCGTTCATCAGCGCTTTCATGATAAACAAAGAGCTTCACCACAACAGCGACAACATGCTCCAATCGCTGTTCAATTAGAACTGAGTGGATTTCCGAGCGGCGCTCGCTTATATACCGATTGGTGATTTCAATAGCCTGTTTTGAAAGCAATTTTAAGACTATTGAAACAAGTTTTTGGATCAAAAAGTAACAAGTATAGAACGCGTAGATATTTTATCTTTCGAATGAAGTGTTTATCATTCCATTTCGTTCAGTTGTTTAGGAGCTATTAACGCTCAAAATCTCGGTCTCCGGCGTAACGCTTTCGTTTTCGAAACTTTGATTTTACACCCCGGTATAGAAATGAAAGACGTAGTCCTACGTCAAAACAGGAGAAACTGACTGCAGCCCAGGTCCTACCAATAACTCGAACTAGCACAGGAAAGCTTCCACCAACCCGTAACATCACATCGTCATCTGGCGATTTGTCGAACTCATCAACACCGACCAGCAATGGTAATAGTGCCCCAGGTTCCAGTTTGGCGAACAAATCGGCCATAATCTCTAGTAAGGCCTCGAGGGAGGAAATAAACTAACAAATGGTACAACAACTTCGGCTAGAGAGGGCAGCACACAATCAAAAGCGTGCGATGGAACTCAAACAGCAACAAGGTAATCGGAACCGGAAAAAATGGCCTTTGAGTCGACTGGTTAATCGTTATAATTTTACTCCGAATAGATGGTGCAAACCCACCGAAACAGTCCATTGTTCAGCGTTGTATTATTGTGAAAGAACCGGACGGTACAACGAAGATTATTCAACAGAACATAACTCAATCTTCACGGTCTGCTTCTGCATCAACTTCCCAGCCGAACCAAAGGCAGCAATCTCCCGCGCCCGCCAAACCAGATGGTCCACAAAAAGTGCAAATCATTCGTGATGGGAAGGATGGGAAGGTTAGCGTTCGTGGTCTGAACCCTGGGCAACAACTGATTCAAACGCCTGACAGAAAGCTACATGTTCTAAGTGCAGCCTCTGGTATGTTTGATAGTGGTGCGCTATGATTCCTAGATCTAAGTTATTTTTTAATTTACAGGATCAAACTCAACAGCGGGCAAGCAAGCAATTGCCGCTAACATATATCACGAAAGTGGCCACCAGTGGTGGTAGTACAAGTGGTGCAACGGCTTTTTTGTCGGCCCCCAGTGACTACCACATCTACGGTTCAGTCACCGCCGTCACAAACGTCGGTACAGCAGACAGTTGCATCAACGGCGACAGCGACGGCTATTCGTAGGGATATATTTTTCCTGTATATCGAGCTTCTTTTCACATCCAGTTTTATTCCAACTAC
The DNA here is from genome assembly GCF_029784135.1 of Toxorhynchites rutilus septentrionalis. Taxonomy (NCBI): domain Eukaryota; kingdom Metazoa; phylum Arthropoda; class Insecta; order Diptera; family Culicidae; genus Toxorhynchites; species Toxorhynchites rutilus. Next base: position 233,020 of record NW_026600146.1, on the reverse strand, counting down.
TAGCTGACGCGACGAACTTCGTCCCGCCCAAAATAGATTTTTTGATTTGAATACTTTCAAACATCCACGTTTTCTTACTAAGTGAACGTTGAGTGCAATCACTGAACTCTTCATTGATTGATTACCCTTTGACCCTTTACAATTTCCTTTTACTATAAATTGTTTAGTACTTCTACAAAAATATATATAAAGTTATTTTCAGACACAATTCTCGCTCAAGATTCTTCAAGCATTTGGAAATAACATGTTTCTCCGTTGCATGAAATACATGTTTGATACAGAGAATATTACAGAATAAAGACTGCTCAAATCGGACCATTCCTTCCTCGGGTTTAGGGCACACCAACACATTTGGCCTTCCATTTTTGTTTATATAGATAGAAGATACAGGAATGCGTTATTCCATCTGAAAATCCTTTTCATCTTTCGAACAAAAAACAATTTCGTTAGCACCAACATCAAATGGACTAGCAACGCTTAGTTAATTGTATAACATATGGGAATTCAATTTTCCGAATTTTCCGATTTTTCTCTCCGCTATATTGATCTACGGGAAGAGACGAATACAACGAAATATAGATGACTGAAATTGAACCATTCCTTCCTCGGGTTTTGCGCTTACCAACACATTTGGCCTTCCATTTTGACGTGGGACTACGTCTAACCGGAATATATGGGGGGTAAAATGAAAACATAAACACTGAACATGCAGGAAAAAATGCAAGATTTCGAATGCTTATAACTCGAAAATTTTCTACTGGATTGGAAAGATGTTTGCATCAATTGATAGGGAATATTTCTACGCATCTGTCGCAATTAATGAAATGTTATGTTTCATTAGATAAATAATTGAATAACTGTAAAATGTTAAGAGCTATCTCAACGCCCTAACTACCTCGTTTTGATTGGTCCGCATTACGGTTTCCCCATCACATACTTCGAAACCAAGCTGCCTTGGGGAAATCGGAATTGCAAATACATGAAAGTAGTGGGAGCTTTTGTTTCCACCGAAATGTGTTTCCCTAACACAGACTTCAAATCCAAGGAGCGTGGGGAAGTTGGCATTGCAAATTCATGCAAATCGGGGTCATTTTTGTTCCGACTGAAATGTATTTCCCTAACACAGACTTCAAATCCATGGAGCGAGGGGAAATTGACTTTGCAAATATATGCAAGTCGGGGGCATTTTTGTTCCGACCAAAATATGTTTCCTCAACACAGGCTTCAGAACCAAGGTGTCTAGAGAAATTGGGATTGCAAATTTATGCAGATCGGGAGTATTTTTGTTCCGACTGAAATCTGTTTACCTATAAAGACTTCTAAACCAAGGTGTCTGGGGAAATCGGCATTGCAAATACATGCAAACTGCGAGTACATTTGTACTTGCTTGCCTTTGTGCAGACTAGAGCATGTTTCCATAACACGGTCTTTTAAACTTAGGTACCTGGTAAAATCCTGCAGACACTAGAGACATGGCATTCGTTCAAACTTTTTACTCACAACGCAAATATATTGAATTCGGAAATGGTTTAATTTAATCAAAAATTTGATCAATACAAACAAATGATTATTAAGCTAAGATAGTCCCACGTCAACCTTGCGATTATATCATAGATATAACCCACCCTTTTTATTTATAGATATATGATATGAGAATGCGTTATTTCGCCTGAAAATGCATTCCCACTTACGAACAAAGATCAATTTCGATATCGCAAATATTGAATGGACTAACAACGCTTATGATGATGTAATTTTCGAACATGTGGGAATTCATTTTTCCGAATTTTCCGACCTTCCTTTAGGATTTTCCGAAAATTTTCCGATTTTTCTCTACACTATATTGATCTACGGGAAAAGACGAATACAACAAAATACAGGAGGCTAAAATCGGACCATCCCTTCTTCGGGTTTTCCGCTTATCAACAGATTTTGCCTTACATTTTTATTTATATAGCTTGGGGATCAGTAAGCGCCATTCGTTTTTAGAACTATCCTTCCATAAAACATAACACCAACACTTGTCACTAAACTTCCTGCTAAAAGACGTGCTCTTGGCCACTCCCTCTGCTTGAATTTAGTATCATTAGATAGCAAGTGGAATGTGTTTTGAGATCCCAAAGGTAGTGATCACTTATCCATCAAGATTTGTATCCAAATTTGTATTTGTATTTGTATTGTTCGGACTGTTTACTACTGACGAACATTTATGATCTGAGCATCACATCGCTCTGGTTTTCAGTGTCCGAAACGAGTGGCTGATGACGAGTGCAGTTTTGCTTTACACCGGTCTCCCGTCTCGCCTGCAAAGACGCACTCGGAGAGTTAATTTTACATTCGGTAACATTCGGGTTGTGGCGAGCTAAACTGAGCGGAGAGGCGAGATACTGCGAATCGTATACTATAGAAACACTTGCCTCCGTGGAGCAAATTACTGCTGCGATTTGCACACAAACCGAGTGGAAAGAGTCTTTCGTTTCTTCTATCTAGATCCGTTGATGCGATCTATTAATAGACTCAGAGTAATCAAGAGAACATCATTCTGTTGGGAAGGGAGAGGAGTAATAGTTGATCGCAACTTGTACAGATCGCGATCTGTGCAGTTTGCGATTAATCATGGATCGAATCATGGTCGCATAATTTCCATCCTTGCTTCAATTCTATTTATCATTCTTCTTGCATGTATCCAAACTGCCAGCATTTCACTGTTTTGCTGCAGGGATGTAAGTCCGTGTTTATACACTGAGAAATTTAGTGGGGGTTTGTCGCAGTAGTTGCGACACATTGATTAGAAATAAAACCAACAATATATTTATGTGGACATCACTGATCTAGCCATCAATTCCGGAGATGGTTAATCAATTCTTCTATGGAGGAACCTAAACTATTTTCTCGTTTGGTCCATGAATGCGCACGTCGCGCTCAAACGAAACCCATCCCAGAATCCATTATTCGTCGAAGGGCTCCTAAACCTAAACCATGGCGGAATGAAAAGAGAGTCTAGCTTTATGTTGAAAAATCGTATGCACTTAAAGCCTCCCGGAAACATGGAGTCATCGTCAATTTTAAAATTTTCCTAACACTTGAGTCTAAGTTTGAAATTTTTTTAAAGGGAGTTCGATTGCATCAGTGAAAAAATAGTAACAACTCGGTTTTAGAATATACATTAAATTAGTTTATTGTAAATTAATTTATTTTATTTTATTTTACAACAAAAATTGTTAAAAAAAATATTAAAGCTAAATCGTGACTTGGCCCCATCTCTATGAATTTCCTCGGTTTGATCTATCACCTATGGGAAATAAAACATATTAACACAAATTTGTATTTTTTTAATTTGGAAAATGAACTCACGTCACTCCTTGTGTCACCTACTCATAGCCATTTCTCAGTGTTGTAGGCTAGCAAGTCAGGCCAAGGCCAGAAGATTCCCCTCGATAGCTCTCATGTATTTGATGCAATGTAAGAAAGAAAAAAATATTAATAATATCTACAGCGGAAAACAATAGAACAATCAAATAATATAAAAATCAGTAGTGTAAAAAAATAACAACTCTGAAACTCAAAGTAACATAAGAAAATCCAACAGAATACGGAAAACAATAACGGTATAAATAAAATAAATCTAAATACTACTGAGAAACATCCAAATATTACAGAAAAACTAAAACATCAAAAATATATCAAACAAAACTCACAGCATAACAATAAATTCTACAACACGGAATAGTACAACGCAACTAAACTCAACAAAACAAATGAAGACAACAACAGAACAAATGCAATAAATACAACGGAACAACTTGAAATAACAAAATTTGAAGATAACAAACAAAAACACTGAACGCTTCCTAATTACGTGTATAATAAAAGATTTAAATAAAGAGCGACTGCGCCACTTCTCCTGCAACAACTAGTAGCATTTTAAAACAACAATACTTAAAAAGTCTTACCCCTTTCGCTGCTGTTTTAAGCCGTTGATTCTCCTGCCGCAATCTGGTGTTTTCCGCCATCATTTTTTGAAGCTCCGATTCAGCCTTCATCTTCCGAAAATATATCTCGTCGACCTCGGAAATGTCTATCGGCTCCCAGTCGTACACGTCATCTCCAGTATCCTCGATGTCATCATGGAACAGCGGCGGAAAATCTTCGTCCTCGATCATGCCCTCTTCAGGATATATCTCGTTCTTGGTTGGAATTGTCTGTAAGAAAATAAGATTTCATTAGCGCTGCTACGCACTCTAACACGATTTTACTCACCTTGGGTGGAAAACGAACTTTCCCTCCCGATTCCGCTCTACCTCCATTTGCTTGGGTGGCCCGATAGCCTCTCGGAACCCTCAAGCCAGTCGGAATCCGGGATGTAACGTTCGTTCGGTTCATCTTGGTGCTGAGTGAAATTTCTTCTTGCTTCTCTATTGCAATTTCAAACAGCAGTGACGAGTAATGTTGTGTGCACCTACCAAGTAGACTACTTGGATCGAAATCAGAGTGGGAAAATAGAAGCCGGCCTACTTTTGTACCATTTTCATTTTGACATACAGTGCATGTATTGCGTTACATGATTTGTTGTGATTTCGATGAAAATTGAAAACAAGTGATGTGTTTCTGTTTTAGAAATATAAAATTGAACTTTGACAAGTTGGAGCTATGGGAGATCAAACTTTATGGTGAAAAACAGGAGAAACTGACTGCAGCCCAGGTCCTACCAATAACTCGAACTAGCACAGGAAAGCTTCCACCAACCCGTAACATCACATCGTCATCTGGCGATTTGTCGAACTCATCAACACCGACCAGCAATGGTAATAGTGCCCCAGGTTCCAGTTTGGCGAACAAATCGGCCATAATCTCTAGTAAGGCCTCGAGGGAGGAAATAAACTAACAAATGGTACAACAACTTCGGCTAGAGAGGGCAGCACACAATCAAAAGCGTGCGATGGAACTCAAACAGCAACAAGGTAATCGGAACCGGAAAAAATGGCCTTTGAGTCGACTGGTTAATCGTTATAATTTTACTCCGAATAGATGGTGCAAACCCACCGAAACAGTCCATTGTTCAGCGTTGTATTATTGTGAAAGAACCGGACGGTACAACGAAGATTATTCAACAGAACATAACTCAATCTTCACGGTCTGCTTCTGCATCAACTTCCCAGCCGAACCAAAGGCAGCAATCTCCCGCGCCCGCCAAACCAGATGGTCCACAAAAAGTGCAAATCATTCGTGATGGGAAGGATGGGAAGGTTAGTGTTCGTGGTCTGAACCCTGGGCAACAACTGATTCAAACGCCTGACAGAAAGCTACATGTTCTAAGTGCAGCCTCTGGTATGTTTGATAGTGGTGCGTTATGATTCCTAGATCTAAGTTATTTTTTAATTTACAGGATCAAACTCAACAGCGGGCAAGCAAGCAATTGCCGCTAACATATATCACGAAAGTGGCCACCAGTGGTGGTAGTACAAGTGGTGCAACGGCTTTTTTGTCGGCCCCCAGTGACTACCACATCTACGGTTCAGTCACCGCCGTCACAAACGTCGGTACAGCAGACAGTTGCATCAACGGCGACAGCGACGGCTATTCGTAGGGATATATTTTTCCTGTATATCGAGCTTCTTTTCACATCCAGTTTTATTCCAACTACTAGCTGACGCGACGAACTTCGTCTCGCCCAAAATAGTTTTTGACGTAGGACTACGTCTAACCGGAAGATATAGGGGGTGAAATGGAAATCTAGGCACTGAACAAGTAGGAAAAAATGCAAGATTTGGAACGCTTATAACTCGAGCATTTCTCAATAGATCGCAAAGGTTTTTGCATCAATTGATAGGAAATATATCTACGCATCTATCATAACGAATAACATTTCATTTTTCTTGAGATAAATAATTGAATAATTGTGAAATATCAAGCATTGTTAAAATGCACTATGTGCCCAATATTGATTGGTCCATTTTGTGCTCCTCAAATCGTACCGACCAAAACGGGCAACCAGAGCAGCAGCGAAATAGAATGAAGCACAATTGGAAAGGAAAAAGAAAAAAATGAACGAAACATTGGTCGCAGTCTCACACATGCGTAATTCTCGAGCCAGCCAGTCAGCTTAAAAATCCCCGCTCCGCTGCCGTAACGATCATTCTCATTCAAACCGTACACCACATCGGTTCGCATCACAACACATCAACAAACCAACCCAAGCAGCCATGTCTGGACATGGTAAAGGAGGAAAAGTGAAGGGAAAGGCAAAATCCCGCTCGAACCGTGTTGATCTGGAGTTCCCCGCAAGGGTAGCTAGGCCGAGCGCGTTAGTACCAGTGCACCAGTCCACCTAGCCGGCGTTATATAGTTTCGGCCGCCGAAGTGATCGAGTTAGCTGGCAAAGCTGCTCGCGACGATAAGAAAACCCGCATTCAGAACAGAACACATTCGGTTCGATGGACAACAAGACAACAGGCAGTTGCAGCGAGTGGCGAGTGGCAAACGCAATCGCAAAACGGCAGCTGGTAGCAGAAAAAAAAGTTTGTTCTGTATACAATCTGCTTTGGTGGCAAATCCAGAACAAGGCGGCATCGAGGGCGTTCGAAATGGTTTTTTTCAAAACCACGAGTATAAAAATTTTTCTAAATTGGAACCATTCCATAAAACAAGGCGCTTGTCAGGGCCATTAAACCTTTCAAAAAAGAGTTTACGAAATACAGTTCAATGCTTTCTAAAATAATATCCAAAATAATAATAAAACACAAATTGATTTTTTCATAATTTGTTTGCCAGGATCTGATGAGTATGTGAATTTGGCAGTTGTTCTGAGCTTATTGATAGTTGGGGACTTTCCTGATTATTCAATTTTCACCAATTCTTAAATTGTTTCCAGATTGAAAGTACAGTAATTTACAATTAGTTCGACATTTAGCTAATTGGACGGACATGTAATGCGACATATTTAGTTGGACATTTTTGTAAACATAGAAATCCAAATTATGACCCCACATTGAAAGTCGACACTGTACCACTGTCATCGCAAATGTTCAATTACAGGTTAAAATCGCCTCCAATGCGACACTGAGTGGTGCTCCGGCACGTCGCATTGAATGTAATTTACTGTACAACATGTCACAAAGCTTGATGGAAAAAAAATTTCCAACTGTGAAAGCTGTGGCGAGTGGCAACAAATCGCTAAACAGGAAGGTTTAGCCGAACAAGATGGGGATATCGAGTGATAACAAAACAATAAACTCTTTAGATTGAAGATAATTTTGTGATCCTGAAAAGGACCCTTTTTAGCCTGCATGTGAATCCAACGAGCGAACAAATCGTAATGAATGTATTTTTCTTCTTCTTCTTCTTTGTTTTTAAGAGGCTTTAAACTTTGCAGTTCATTCGCCTCTAGATGTATTTTTTTGCCATCGCTGCCTTTTAACGCTCATTCGTTCGTCTCGTTGGACTCGCCCCTTTGGCTGAGTCTGCCGATTTGTCTCTATCCTGTGAGCGTGTACCGTTAGTGTATAAAACGCGCGGATCCCAAAAAAATATCTCATTTTCTTTCAAACCGTAAACCAGTGTGGTTGTACGGCATCGTTTAAAATCGCATCGCATCAACGGATTGGTGCCGGAGCACCAGTATACCTAATAGCGGTTATAGAATTTTGGCCGCCGGAGTGCTCGAGTTGGCTTGCAAAGCTGCTCACGACAATAAGAAAACCCGCCTGCAGAACAGAGCCCATTTGGTTCGGTGGCATTAACTAGTTTCAGCGAGTGGCAAACGCAATCGCAAAACGGCAGCAGGTAGAAGAAAGAAAAAGTTTGTTTATACAGACTGCTTTGGTGGCAAAACCAGCCACCGTAAAACACGGCGCTTTTTATGCTTGTTCTTGAACTTATTGGTGGTTGGGGTTTTTTAAATTGATCATTCAGTTTTCACAAACCCATGTATGGTTTCCGAATTAAAAGTGGCTTTAAATTACAACACATTGTATGCAGGATGGCATTAACGAATTTTCTCGGTAGCAAGAACTGCTTTCTTTAGTTGATAACTGATGTTGAAAATTGACTGACGTTACATCTGCACTGCATAGAGAAATAACTAAGGAGCAACACGATGAGCTATGTATTTCCTGCTGCTCTGTTCTTATTTTAAAGGACTTTAATCCGAAGGTCATCCGTCCCTGTATTTACTGTTGGTTTTTCAGAACGCTTATAGCTCGTTTATTTCTCGACAGATCGTAGAGTTCGTCTCAGTTCAACCTCAGTTCTTTTTCATTTTTATTTACTTTGTTTGCGGAGACTACACATCTTACAATTCATTCGTCTCCGAAACCACAGCTTAAGGTACGGTAATGTGCTCAATAGTGAAATATATGATAGTGAACGAGCTGATGACCACCTGTGCATTCCCTATCACAGCCATCATTTTGATTGTTTTTTTCTGAAAGCTTTGTACTTATTAAATGTTCAATGTCGGGCATCTTTCGGCGTATACACAGCCGAAAGATGCCCGACATTGAACATTTAATAGGTACAAAGCTTTCAGAAAAAAATCAAGAATCAAGTTTGTAAAAAAAAAAACGCAAAAACACAACACCAAAGGTTCTTTTCAGAACCCCCAACATGTTCATAAAGAGTAAACAGTAAACTAATCCATTTTTCAGGTAGATAGGTAGGAATTCACGTAGGAGAAGAAAATAGAACAATATATTTAAAATATATATTTAGCAAAAGCTGTCCCCTTTGTATAGTCCTACGTCACTCCGGTTATGTCACCGACATTACCCACCCGTCTTTTTTTTTATTTGAATACTTTCAAACATCCACGTTTTCTTACTAAGTGAACGTTAGTGAGTCCAATCACTGAACTCTTCATTGATTGATTACCCTTTGACCCTTTACAATTTCCTTTTACTATAAATTGTCTAGTACTTCTACAAAAATATATATAAAGTTATTTTCAGACACAATTCTCGCTCAAGATTCTTCAAGCATTTGGAAATAACATGTTTCTCCGTTGCATGAAATACATGTTTGATACAGAGAATATTACAGAATAAAGACTGCTCAAATCGGACCATTCCTTCCTCGGGTTTAGGGCACACCAACACATTTGGCTTTCCATTTTTGTTTATATAGATAGAAGATACAGGAATGCGTTATTCCATCTGAAAATCCTTTTCATCTTTCGAACAAAAAACAATTTCGTTAGCACCAACATCAAATGGACTAGCAACGCTTAGTTAATTGTATAACATATGGGAATTCAATTTTCCGAATTTTCCGATTTTTCTCTCCGCTATATTGATCTACGGGAAGAGACGAATACAACGAAATATAGATGACTGAAATTGAACCATTCCTTCCTCGGGTTTTGCGCTTACCAACACATTTGGCCTTCCATTTTTATTTATAGATATATGATATGAGAATGCGTTATTTCGCCTGAAAATGCATTCCCACTTACGAACAAAGATCAATTTCGATATCGCAAATATTGAATGGACTAACAACGCTTATGATGATGTAATTTTCGAACATGTGGGAATTCATTTTTCCGAATTTTCCGACCTTCCTTTAGGATTTTCCGAAAATTTTCCGATTTTTCTCTACACTATATTGATCTACGGGAAGAGACGAATACAACAAAATACAGGAGGCTAAAATCGGACCATCCCTTCTTCGGGTTTTCCGCTTATCAACAGATTTTGCCTTACATTTTTATTTATATAGATTGGGGATCAGTAAGCGCCATTCGTTTTTAGAACTATCCTTCCATAAAACATAACACCAACACTTGTCACTAAACTTCCTGCTAAAAGACGTGCTCTTGGCCACTCCCTCTGCTTGAATTTAGTATCATTAGATAGCAAGTGGAATGTGTTTTGAGATCCCAAAGGTAGTGATCACTTATCCATCAAGATTTGTATCCAAATTTGTATTTGTAGTTGTATTGTTCGGACTGTTTACTACTGACGAACATTTATGATCTGAGCATCACATCGCTCTGGTTTTCAGTGTGCGAAACGAGTGGCTGAGGACGAGTGCAGTTTTGCTTTACACCGGTCTCCCGTCTCGCCTGCAAAGACGCACTCGGAGAGTTAATTTTACATTCGGTAACATTCGGGTTGTGGCGAGCTAAACTGAGCGGAGAGGCGAGATACTGCGAATCGTATACTGTAGAAACACTTGCCTCCGTGGAGCAAATTACTGCTGCGATTTGCACACAAACCGAGTGGAAAGAGTCTTTCGTTTCTTCTATCTAGATCCTTTGATGCGATCTATTAATAGACTCAGAGTAATCAAGAGAACATCATTCTGTTGGGAAGGGAGAGGAGTAATAGTTGATCGCAACTTGTACAGATCGCGATCTGTGCAGTTTGCGATTAATCATGGATCGAATCATGGTCGCATAATTTCCATCCTTGCTTCAATTCTATTTATCATTCTTCTTGCATGTATCCAAACTGCCAGCATTTCACTGTTTTGCTGCAGGGATGTAAGTCCGTGTTTATACACTGAGAAATTTAGTGGGGGTTTGTCGCAGTAGTTGCGACACATTGATTAGAAATAAAACCAACAATATATTTATGTGGACATCACTGATCTAGCCATCAATTCCGGAGATGGTTAATCAATTCTTCTATGGAGGAACCTAAACTATTTTCTCGTTTGGTCCATGAATGCGCACTTCGCGTTCAAACGAAACCCATCCCAGAATCCATTATTCGTCGAAGGGCTCCTAAACCTAAACCATGGCGGAATGAAAAGAGAGTCTAGCTTTATGTTGAAAAATCGTATGCACTTAAAGCCTCCCGGAAACATGGAGTCATCGTCAATTTTAAAATTTTCCTAACACTTGAGTCTAAGTTTGAAATTTTTTTAAAGGGAGTTCGATTGCATCAGTGAAAAAATAGTAACAACTCGGTTTTAGAATATACATTAAATTAGTTTATTGTAAATTAATTAATTTTATTTTGTTTTACAACAAAAATTGTTAAAAAAAATATTAAAGCTAAATCGTGACTTGGCCCCATCTCTATGAATTTCCTCGGTTTGATCTATCACCTATGGGAAATAAAACATATTAACACAAATTTGTATTTTTTTAATTTGGAAAATGAACTCACGTCACTCCTTGTGTCACCTACTCATAGCCATTTCTCAGTGTTGTAGGCTAGCAAGTCAGGCCAAGGCCAGAAGATTCCCCTCGATAGCTCTCATGTATTTGATGCAATGTAAGAAAGAAAAAAATATTAATAATATCTACAGCGGAAAACAATAGAACAATCAAATAATAGAAAAATCAATAGTGTAAAAAAATAACAACTCTGAAACTCAAAGTAACATAAGAAAATCCAACAAAATACGGAAAACAATAATGGTATAAATAAAATAAATCTAAATACTACTGAGAAACATCCAAATATTACAGAAAAACTAAAACATCAAAAATATATCAAACAAAACTCACAGCATAACAATAAATTCTACAACACGGAATAGTACAACGCAACTAAACTCAACAAAACAAATGAAGACAACAACAGAACAAATGCAATAAATACAACGGAACAACTTGAAATAACAAAATTTGAAGATAACAAACAAAAACACTGAACGCTTCCTAATTACGTGTATAATAAAAGATTTAAATAAAGAGCGACTGCGCCACTTCTCCTGCAACAACTAGTAGCATTTTAAAACAACAATACTTAAAAAGTCTTACCCCTTTCGCTGCTGTTTTAAGCCGTTGATTCTCCTGCCGCAATCTGGTGTTTTCCGCCATCATTTTTTGAAGCTCCGATTCAGCCTTCATCTTCCGAAAATATATCTCGTCGACCTCGGAAATGTCTATCGGCTCCCAGTCGTACACGTCATCTCCAGTATCCTCGATGTCATCATGGAACAGCGGCGGAAAATCTTCGTCCTCGATCATGCCCTCTTCAGGATATATCTCGTTCTTGGTTGGAATTGTCTGTAAGAAAATAAGATTTCATTAGCGCTGCTACGCACTCTAACACGATTTTACTCACCTTGGGTGGAAAACGAACTTTCCCTCCCGATTCCGCTCTACCTCCATTTGCTTGGGTGGCCCGATAGCCTCTCGGAACCCTCAAGCCAGTCGGAATCCGGGATGTAACGTTCGTTCGGTTCATCTTGGTGCTGAGTGAAATTTCTTCTTGCTTCTCTATTGCAATTTCAAACAGCAGTGACGAGTAATGTTGTGTGCACCTACCAAGTAGACTACTTGGATCGAAATCAGAGTGGGAAAATAGAAGCCGGCCTACTTTTGTAACATTTTCATTTTGACATACAGTGCATGTATTGCGTTACATGATTTGTTGTGATTTCGATGAAAATTGAAAACAAGTGATGTGTTTCTGTTTTAGAAATATAAAATTGAACTTTGACAAGTTGGAGCTATGGGAGATCAAACTTTATGGTGAAAAACAGGAGAAACTGACTGCAGCCCAGGTCCTACCAATAACTCGAACTAGCACAGGAAAGCTTCCACCAACCCGTAACATCACATCGTCATCTGGCGATTTGTCGAACTCATCAACACCGACCAGCAATGGTAATAGTGCCCCAGGTTCCAGTTTGGCGAACAAATCGGCCATAATCTCTAGTAAGGCCTCGAGGGAGGAAATAAACTAACAAATGGTACAACAACTACGGCTAGAGAGGGCAGCACACAATCAAAAGCGTGCGATGGAACTCAAACAGCAACAAGGTAATCGGAACCGGAAAAAATGGCCTTTGAGTCGACTGGTTAATCGTTATAATTTTACTCCGAATAGATGGTGCAAACCCACCGAAACAGTCCATTGTTCAGCGTTGTATTATTGTGAAAGAACCGGACGGTACAACGAAGATTATTCAACAGAACATAACTCAATCTTCACGGTCTGCTTCTGCATCAACTTCCCAGCCGAACCAAAGGCAGCAATCTCCCGCGCCCGCCAAACCAGATGGTCCACAAAAAGTGCAAATCATTCGTGATGGGAAGGATGGGAAGGTTAGTGTTCGTGGTCTGAACCCTGGGCAACAACTGATTCAAACGCCTGACAGAAAGCTACATGTTCTAAGTGCAGCCTCTGGTATGTTTGATAGTGGTGCGCTATGATTCCTAGATCTAAGTTATTTTTTAATTTACAGTATCAAACTCAACAGCGGGCAAGCAAGCAATTGCCGCTGAAGCGGGACAAAATATCATCACGAAAGTGGCCACCATTGGTGGTAGTACAAGTGGTGCAACGGCTTTTCTGTCGGCCCCCAGTGACTACCACATCTACGGTTCAGTCACCGCCATCACAAACGTCGGTACAACAGACAGTTGCATCAACGGCGACAGCGACGGCTATTCGTAGGGATATATTTTTCCTGTATATCGAGCTTCTTTTCACATCCAGTTTTATTCCAACTACTAGCTGACGCGACGAACTTCGTCTCGCCCAAAATAGATTTTTTTATTTGCATACTTTCAAACATCCACGTTTTCTTACTAAGTGAACGTTGAGTGCAATCACTGAACTCTTCATTGATTGATTACCCTTTGACCCTTTACAATTTCCTTTTACTATAAATTGTTTAGTACTTCTACAAAAATATATATAAAGTTATTTTCAGACACAATTCTCGCTCAAGATTCTTCAAGCATTTGGAAATAACATGTTTCTCCGTTGCATGAAATACATGTTTGATACAGAGAATATTACAGAATAAAGACTGCTCAAATCGGACCATTCCTTCCTCGGGTTTAGGGCACACCAACACATTTGGCCTTCCATTTTTGTTTATATAGATAGAAGATACAGGAATGCGTTATTCCATCTGAAAATCCTTTTCATCTTTCGAACAAAAAACAATTTCGTTAGCACCAACATCAAATGGACTAGCAACGCTTAGTTAATTGTATAACATATGGGAATTCAATTTTCCGATTTTTCTCTCCGCTATATTGATCTACGGGAAGAGACGAATACAACGAAATATAGATGACTGAAATTGAACCATTCCTTCCTCGGGTTTTGCGCTTACCAACACATTTGGCCTTCCATTTTGACGTGGGACTACGTCTAACCGGAATATATGGGGGGTAAAATGAAAACATAAACACTGAACATGCAGGAAAAAATGCAAGATTTCGAATGCTTATAACTCGAAAATTTTCTACTGGATTGGAAAGATGTTTGCATCAATTGATAGGGAATATTTCTACGCATCTGTCGCAATTAATGAAATGTTATGTTTCATTAGATAAATAATTGAATAACTGTAAAATGTTAAGAGCTATCTCAACGCCCTAACTACCTCGTTTTGATTGGTCCGCATTACGGTTTCCCCATCACATACTTCGAAACCAAGCTGCCTTGGGGAAATCGGAATTGCAAATACATGAAAGTAGTGGGAGCTTTTGTTTCCACCGAAATGTGTTTCCCTAACACAGACTTCAAATCCAAGGAGCGTGGGGAAGTTGGCATTGCAAATTCATGCAAGTCGGGGTCATTTTTGTTCCGACTGAAATGTATTTCCCTAACACAGACTTTTAATCCATGGAGCGAGGGGAAATTGACTTTGCAAATATATGCAAGTCGGGGGCATTTTTGTTCCGACTAAAATATGTTTCCTCAACACAGGCTTCAGAACCAAGGTGTCTAGAGAAATTGGGATTGCAAATTTATGCAGATCGGGAGTATTTTTGTTCCGACTGAAATCTGTTTACCTATAAAGACTTCTAAACCAAGGTGTCTGGGGAAATCGGCATTGCAAATACATGCAAACTGCGAGTACATTTGTACTTGCTTGCCTTTGTGCAGACTAGAGCATGTTTCCATAACACGGTCTTTTAAACTTAGGTACCTGGTAAAATCCTGCAGACACTAGAGACATGGCATTCGTTCAAACTTTTTACTCACAACGCAAATATATTGAATTCGGAAATGGTTTAATTTAATCAAAAATTTGATCAATACAAACAAATGATTATTAAGCTAAGATAGTCCCACGTCAACCTTGCGATTATATCATAGATATAAGCCACCCTTTTTATTTATAGATATATGATATGAGAATGCGTTATTTCGCCTGAAAATGCATTCCCACTTACGAACAAAGATCAATTTCGATATCGCAAATATTGAATGGACTAACAACGCTTATGATGATGTAATTTTCGAACATGTGGGAATTCATTTTTCCGAATTTTCCGACCTTCCTTTAGGATTTTCCGAAAATTTTCCGATTTTTCTCTACACTATATTGATCTACGGGAAAAGACGAATACAACAAAATACAGGAGGCTAAAATCGGACCATCCCTTCTTCGGGTTTTCCGCTTATCAACAGATTTTGCCTTACATTTTTATTTATATAGCTTGGGGATCAGTAAGCGCCATTCGTTTTTAGAACTATCCTTCCATAAAACATAACACCAACACTTGTCACTAAACTTCCTGCTAAAAGATGTGCTCTTGGCCACTCCCTCTGCTTGAATTTAGTATCATTAGATAGCAAGTGGAATGTGTTTTGAGATCCCAAAGGTAGTGATCACTTATCCATCAAGATTTGTATCCAAATTTGTATTTGTATTTGTATTGTTCGGACTGTTTACTACTGACGAACATTTATGATCTGAGCATCACATCGCTCTGGTTTTCAGTGTCCGAAACGAGTGGCTGATGACGAGTGCAGTTTTGCTTTACACCGGTCTCCCGTCTCGCCTGCAAAGACGCACTCGGAGAGTTAATTTTACATTCGGTAACATTCGGGTTGTGGCGAGCTAAACTGAGCGGAGAGGCGAGATACTGCGAATCGTATACTGTAGAAACACTTGCCTCCGTGGAGCAAATTACTGCTGCGATTTGCACACAAACCGAGTGGAAAGAGTCTTTCGTTTCTTCTATCTAGATCCTTTGATGCGATCTATTAATAGACTCAGAGTAATCAAGAGAACATCATTCTGTTGGGAAGGGAGAGGAGTAATAGTTGATCGCAACTTGTACTTGTGCAGTTTGCGATTAATCATGGATCGAATCATGGTCGCATAATTTCCATCCTTGCTTCAATTCTATTTATCATTCTTCTTGCATGTATCCAAACTGCCAGCATTTCACTGTTTTGCTGCAGGGATGTAAGTCCGTGTTTATACACTGAGAAATTTAGTGGGGGTTTGTCGCAGTAGTTGCGACACATTGATTAGAAATAAAACCAACAATATATTTATGTGGACATCACTGATCTAGCCATCAATTCCGGAGATGGTTAATCAATTCTTCTATGGAGGAACCTAAACTATTTTCTCGTTTGGTCCATGAATGCGCACGTCGCGCTCAAACGAAACCCATCCCAGAATCCATTATTCGTCGAAGGGCTCCTAAACCTAAACCATGGCGGAATGAAAAGAGAGTCTAGCTTTATGTTGAAAAATCGTATGCACTTAAAGCCTCCCGGAAACATGGAGTCATCGTCAATTTTAAAATTTTCCTAACACTTGAGTCTAAGTTTGAAATTTTTTTAAAGGGAGTTCGATTGCATCAGTGAAAAAATAGTAACAACTCGGTTTTAGAATATACATTAAATTAGTTTATTGTAAATTAATTTATTTTATTTTATTTTACAACAAAAATTGTTAAAAAAAATATTAAAGCTAAATCGTGACTTGGCCCCATCTCTATGAATTTCCTCGGTTTGATCTATCACCTATGGGAAATAAAACATATTAACACAAATTTGTATTTTTTTAATTTGGAAAATGAACTCACGTCACTCCTTGTGTCACCTACTCATAGCCATTTCTCAGTGTTGTAGGCTAGCAAGTCAGGCCAAGGCCAGAAGATTCCCCTCGATAGCTCTCATGTATTTGATGCAATGTAAGAAAGAAAAAAATATTAATAATATCTACAGCGGAAAACAATAGAACAATCAAATAATAGAAAAATCAGTAGTGTAAAAAAATAACAACTCTGAAACTCAAAGTAACATAAGAAAATCCAACAGAATACGGAAAACAATAACGGTATAAATAAAATAAATCTAAATACTACTGAGAAACATCCAAATATTACAGAAAAACTAAAACATCAAAAATATATCAAACAAAACTCACAGCATAACAATAAATTCTACAACACGGAATAGTACAACGCAACTAAACTCAACAAAACAAATGAAGACAACAACAGAACAAATGCAATAAATACAACGGAACAACTTGAAATAACAAAATTTGAAGATAACAAACAAAAACACTGAACGCTTCCTAATTACGTGTATAATAAAAGATTTAAATAAAGAGCGACTGCGCCACTTCTCCTGCAACAACTAGTAGCATTTTAAAACAACAATACTTAAAAAGTCTTACCCCTTTCGCTGCTGTTTTAAGCCGTTGATTCTCCTGCCGCAATCTGGTGTTTTCCGCCATCATTTTTTGAAGCTCCGATTCAGCCTTCATCTTCCGAAAATATATCTCGTCGACCTCGGAAATGTCTATCGGCTCCCAGTCGTACACGTCATCTCCAGTATCCTCGATGTCATCATGGAACAGCGGCGGAAAATCTTCGTCCTCGATCATGCCCTCTTCAGGATATATCTCGTTCTTGGTTGGAATTGTCTGTAAGAAAATAAGATTTCATTAGCGCTGCTACGCACTCTAACACGATTTTACTCACCTTGGGTGGAAAACGAACTTTCCCTCCCGATTCCGCTCTACCTCCATTTGCTTGGGTGGCCCGATAGCCTCTCGGAACCCTCAAGCCAGTCGGAATCCGGGATGTAACGTTCGTTCGGTTCATCTTGGTGCTGAGTGAAATTTCTTCTTGCTTCTCTATTGCAATTTCAAACAGCAGTGACGAGTAATGTTGTGTGCACCTACCAAGTAGACTACTTGGATCGAAATCAGAGTGGGAAAATAGAAGCCGGCCTACTTTTGTAACATTTTCATTTTGACATACAGTGCATGTATTGCGTTACATGATTTGTTGTGATTTCGATGAAAATTGAAAACAAGTGATGTGTTTCTGTTTTAGAAATATAAAATTGAACTTTGACAAGTTGGAGCTATGGGAGATCAAACTTTATGGTGAAAAACAGGAGAAACTGACTGCAGCCCAGGTCCTACCAATAACTCGAACTAGCACAGGAAAGCTTCCACCAACCCGTAACATCACATCGTCATCTGGCGATTTGTCGAACTCATCAACACCGACCAGCAATGGTAATAGTGCCCCAGGTTCCAGTTTGGCGAACAAATCGGCCATAATCTCTAGAAAGGCCTCGAGGGAGGAAATAAACTAACAAATGGTACAACAACTTCGGCTAGAGAGGGCAGCACACAATCAAAAGCGTGCGATGGAACTCAAACAGCAACAAGGTAATCGGAACCGGAAAAAATGGCCTTTGAGTCGACTGGTTAATCGTTATAATTTTACTCCGAATAGATGGTGCAAACCCACCGAAACAGTCCATTGTTCAGCGTTGTATTATTGTGAAAGAACCGGACGGTACAACGAAGATTATTCAACAGAACAT
Source organism: Toxorhynchites rutilus septentrionalis (assembly GCF_029784135.1). Lineage (NCBI taxonomy): Eukaryota > Metazoa > Arthropoda > Insecta > Diptera > Culicidae > Toxorhynchites > Toxorhynchites rutilus. The sequence goes on along the minus strand of NW_026600146.1, from coordinate 214,508 downwards.
AACTCAATCTTCACGGTCTGCTTCTGCATCAACTTCCCAGCCGAACCAAAGGCAGCAATCTCCCGCGCCCGCCAAACCAGATGGTCCACAAAAAGTGCAAATCATTCGTGATGGGAAAGATGGGAAGGTTAGCGTTCGTGGTCTGAACCCTGGGCAACAACTGATTCAAACGCCTGACAGAAAGCTACATGTTCTAAGTGCAGCCTCTGGTATGTTTGATAGTGGTGCGCTATGATTCCTAGATCTAAGTTATTTTTTAATTTACAGGATCAAACTCAACAGCGGGCAAGCAAGCAATTGCCGCTAACATATATCACGAAAGTGGCCACCAGTGGTGGTAGTACAAGTGGTGCAACGGCTTTTTTGTCGGCCCCCAGTGACTACCACATCTACGGTTCAGTCACCGCCGTCACAAACGTCGGTACAGCAGACAGTTGCATCAACGGCGACAGCGACGGCTATTCGTAGGGATATATTTTTCCTGTATATCGAGCTTCTTTTCACATCCAGTTTTATTCCAACTACTAGCTGACGCGACGAACTTCGTCTCGCCCAAAATAGATTTTTTTATTTGAATACTTTCAAACATCCACGTTTTCTTACTAAGTGAACGTTAGTGAGTCCAATCACTGAACTCTTCATTGATTGATTACCCTTTGACCCTTTACAATTTCCTTTTACTATAAATTGTCTAGTACTTCTACAAAAATATATATAAAGTTATTTTCAGACACAATTCTCGCTCAAGATTCTTCAAGCATTTGGAAATAACATGTTTCTCCGTTGCATGAAATACATGTTTGATACAGAGAATATTACAGAATAAAGACTGCTCAAATCGGACCATTCCTTCCTCGGGTTTAGGGCACACCAACACATTTGGCTTTCCATTTTTGTTTATATAGATAGAAGATACAGGAATGCGTTATTCCATCTGAAAATCCTTTTCATCTTTCGAACAAAAAACAATTTCGTTAGCACCAACATCAAATGGACTAGCAACGCTTAAGCCGGGTTCAGACGGTGCGAGCAAGCATACGAGTCGGTCTAGTCAGTTACTGCAGTGCAGCTACTCACACCGTGTGAACACATCATGCCAGTTATTGTCATGTGTGATCCGGCGTGCGAGCTACTTCAAAGTTTTTTGAATTTACTCGCACTCGCATGCTTCAAAACGTCAAAAACAGAATTTAGCGTTCGAATCAGGGATGCCAAATGTAAAGAAATGTCTCTATTTTTAAGATATTTGAAAATATGCGAAGATATTTATAGACTTGAAAATTATTGGAAAAACAAATAAAACCCTCATAGTTTCTTAACGAAATCATTGTTATTCTGTTTTGCACGCTGGCGGGGCACGCTTTCTTTTTGAGATAGTTTTCTGGAGAATGTCTAATATAGAATCATTATCAGGCACAATTTTCATTCAAAATTCACTCACAACTTGCGAAAAAAAGTAAGGTTCTAAGAAACAGAATACATATTCGATTTAAAAAAGTACATTTTCATTCATTATTTTAATTTTTGACGCGTGTGAATAAAATTTTAAAAAGTCTTCTAGACTATCATTTAAAGCATCACATACTTCCGGAATTATCTTAGCTATGGATGCTTTCGAGATTCTAAAAAATATCGACAACAATCTGAACAATATTCCAGAAGAAAGGCATATCAATGTCATTTATATTATCACTCTTGCAGGTACAGCATCCTTCATGAGTGTATCTTGGCGTTGTATTTGTGGAGCAATTAAATTCAACAGTTTTTCCACTTGTTCAGGTGTTATTCTCAACACTGCTCTGTAATCTCTATAAAATTGTGTAATGATACATTCAACTGAAAACCTAAGATGAAAACTACCAATAAAGAAGTCGATTTCGGACCAATCATTTGACAAATTCGGACCTGATTGCTGTTTCTGACTATTTGATGGACATTTGAAAAATCGCCTGGCATCCCAGGTAAACCCGTGCCGTAGTATCTAGTTTCTCGCCAGCAGCTCACACTATGTGAACGGACAAGGCGAGTCAACCAATTGTCAAGCGAGTCCACCGGGTCAGTAGCTGCTCATTGTCAAGTCAGCTACTAGCAACGTATAAATGGGCCTTTAGTTAATTGTATAACATATGGGAATTCAATTTTCCGAATTTTCCGATTTTTCTCTCCGCTATATTGATCTACGGGAAGAGACGAATACAACGAAATATAGATGACTGAAATTGAACCATTCCTTCCTCGGGTTTTGCGCTTACCAACACATTTGGCCTTCCATTTTTATTTATAGATATATGATATGAGAATGCGTTATTTCGCCTGAAAATGCATTCCCACTTACGAACAAAGATCAATTTCGATATCGCAAATATTGAATGGACTAACAACGCTTATGATGATGTAATTTTCGAACATGTGGGAATTCATTTTTCCGAATTTTCCGACCTTCCTTTAGGATTTTCCGAAAATTTTCCGATTTTTCTCTACACTATATTGATCTACGGGAAGAGACGAATACAACAAAATACAGGAGGCTAAAATCGGACCATCCCTTCTTCGGGTTTTCCGCTTATCAACAGATTTTGCCTTACATTTTTATTTATATAGATTGGGGATCAGTAAGCGCCATTCGTTTTTAGAACTATCCTTCCATAAAACATAACACCAACACTTGTCACTAAACTTCCTGCTAAAAGACGTGCTCTTGGCCACTCCCTCTGCTTGAATTTAGTATCATTAGATAGCAAGTGGAATGTGTTTTGAGATCCCAAAGGTAGTGATCACTTATCCATCAAGATTTGTATCCAAATTTGTATTTGTAGTTGTATTGTTCGGACTGTTTACTACTGACGAACATTTATGATCTGAGCATCACATCGCTCTGGTTTTCAGTGTGCGAAACGAGTGGCTGAGGACGAGTGCAGTTTTGCTTTACACCGGTCTCCCGTCTCGCCTGCAAAGACGCACTCGGAGAGTTAATTTTACATTCGGTAACATTCGGGTTGTGGCGAGCTAAACTGAGCGGAGAGGCGAGATACTGCGAATCGTATACTGTAGAAACACTTGCCTCCGTGGAGCAAATTACTGCTGCGATTTGCACACAAACCGAGTGGAAAGAGTCTTTCGTTTCTTCTATCTAGATCCTTTGATGCGATCTATTAATAGACTCAGAGTAATCAAGAGAACATCATTCTGTTGGGAAGGGAGAGGAGTAATAGTTGATCGCAACTTGTACTTGTGCAGTTTGCGATTAATCATGGATCGAATCATGGTCGCATAATTTCCATCCTTGCTTCAATTCTATTTATCATTCTTCTTGCATGTATCCAAACTGCCAGCATTTCACTGTTTTGCTGCAGGGATGTAAGTCCGTGTTTATACACTGAGAAATTTAGTGGGGGTTTGTAGCAGTAGTTGCGACACATTGATTAGAAATAAAACCAACAATATATTTATGTGGACATCACTGATCTAGCCATCAATTCCGGAGATGGTTAATCAATTCTTCTATGGAGGAACCTAAACTATTTTCTCGTTTGGTCCATGAATGCGCACTTCGCGCTCAAACGAAACCCATCCCAGAATCCATTATTCGTCGAAGGGCTCCTAAACCTAAACCATGGCGGAATGAAAAGAGAGTCTAGCTTTATGTTGAAAAATCGTATGCACTTAAAGCCTCCCGGAAACATGGAGTCATCGTCAATTTTAAAATTTTCCTAACACTTGAGTCTAAGTTTGAAATTTTTTTAAAGGGAGTTCGATTGCATCAGTGAAAAAATAGTAACAACTCGGTTTTAGAATATACATTAAATTAGTTTATTGTAAATTAATTAATTTTATTTTATTTTACAACAAAAATTGTTAAAAAAAATATTAAAGCTAAATCGTGACTTGGCCCCATCTCTATGAATTTCCTCGGTTTGATCTATCACCTATGGGAAATAAAACATATTAACACAAATTTGTATTTTTTTAATTTGGAAAATGAACTCACGTCACTCCTTGTGTCACCTACTCATAGCCATTTCTCAGTGTTGTAGGCTAGCAAGTCAGGCCAAGGCCAGAAGATTCCCCTCGATAGCTCTCATGTATTTGATGCAATGTAAGAAAGAAAAAAATATTAATAATATCTACAGCGGAAAACAATAGAACAATCAAATAATAGAAAAATCAATAGTGTAAAAAAATAACAACTCTGAAACTCAAAGTAACATAAGAAAATCCAACAAAATACGGAAAACAATAATGGTATAAATAAAATAAATCTAAATACTACTGAGAAACATCCAAATATTACAGAAAAACTAAAACATCAAAAATATATCAAACAAAACTCACAGCATAACAATAAATTCTACAACACGGAATAGTACAACGCAACTAAACTCAACAAAACAAATGAAGACAACAACAGAACAAATGCAATAAATACAACGGAACAACTTGAAATAACAAAATTTGAAGATAACAAACAAAAACACTGAACGCTTCCTAATTACGTGTATAATAAAAGATTTAAATAAAGAGCGACTGCGCCACTTCTCCTGCAACAACTAGTAGCATTTTAAAACAACAATACTTAAAAAGTCTTACCCCTTTCGCTGCTGTTTTAAGCCGTTGATTCTCCTGCCGCAATCTGGTGTTTTCCGCCATCATTTTTTGAAGCTCCGATTCAGCCTTCATCTTCCGAAAATATATCTCGTCGACCTCGGAAATGTCTATCGGCTCCCAGTCGTACACGTCATCTCCAGTATCCTCGATGTCATCATGGAACAGCGGCGGAAAATCTTCGTCCTCGATCATGCCCTCTTCAGGATATATCTCGTTCTTGGTTGGAATTGTCTGTAAGAAAATAAGATTTCATTAGCGCTGCTACGCACTCTAACACGATTTTACTCACCTTGGGTGGAAAACGAACTTTCCCTCCCGATTCCGCTCTACCTCCATTTGCTTGGGTGGCCCGATAGCCTCTCGGAACCCTCAAGCCAGTCGGAATCCGGGATGTAACGTTCGTTCGGTTCATCTTGGTGCTGAGTGAAATTTCTTCTTGCTTCTCTATTGCAATTTCAAACAGCAGTGACGAGTAATGTTGTGTGCACCTACCAAGTAGACTACTTGGATCGAAATCAGAGTGGGAAAATAGATGCCGGTCTACTTTTGTACCATTTTCATTTTGACATACAGTGCATGTATTGCGTTACATGATTTGTTGTGATTTCGATGAAAATTGAAAACAAGTGATGTGTTTCTGTTTTAGAAATATAAAATTGAACTTTGACAAGTTGGAGCTATGGGAGATCAAACTTTATGGTGAAAAACAGGAGAAACTGACTGCAGCCCAGGTCCTACCAATAACTCGAACTAGCACAGGAAAGCTTCCACCAACCCGTAACATCACATCGTCATCTGGCGATTTGTCGAACTCATCAACACCGACCAGCAATGGTAATAGTGCCCCAGGTTCCAGTTTGGCGAACAAATCGGCCATAATCTCTAGTAAGGCCTCGAGGGAGGAAATAAACTAACAAATGGTACAACAACTACGGCTAGAGAGGGCAGCACACAATCAAAAGCGTGCGATGGAACTCAAACAGCAACAAGGTAATCGGAACCGGAAAAAATGGCCTTTGAGTCGACTGGTTAATCGTTATAATTTTACTCCGAATAGATGGTGCAAACCCACCGAAACAGTCCATTGTTCAGCGTTGTATTATTGTGAAAGAACCGGACGGTACAACGAAGATTATTCAACAGAACATAACTCAATCTTCACGGTCTGCTTCTGCATCAACTTCCCAGCCGAACCAAAGGCAGCAATCTCCCGCGCCCGCCAAACCAGATGGTCCACAAAAAGTGCAAATCATTCGTGATGGGAAGGATGGGAAGGTTAGTGTTCGTGGTCTGAACCCTGGGCAACAACTGATTCAAACGCCTGACAGAAAGCTACATGTTCTAAGTGCAGCCTCTGGTATGTTTGATAGTGGTGCGCTATGATTCCTAGATCTAAGTTATTTTTTAATTTACAGGATCAAACTCAACAGCGGGCAAGCAAGCAATTGCCGCTAACATATATCATGAAAGTGGCCACCAGTGGTGGTAGTACAAGTGGTGCAACGGCTTTTTTGTCGGCCCCCAGTGACTACCACATCTACGGTTCAGTCACCGCCGTCACAAACGTCGGTACAGCAGACAGTTGCATCAACGGCGACAGCGACGGCTATTCGTAGGGATATATTTTTCCTGTATATCGAGCTTCTTTTCACATCCAGTTTTATTCCAACTACTAGCTGACGCGACGAACTTCGTCCCGCCCAAAATATATTTTTTGATTTGAATACTTTCAAACATCCACGTTTTCTTACTAAGTGAACGTTGAGTGCAATCACTGAACTCTTCATTGATTGATTACCCTTTGACCCTTTACAATTTCCTTTTACTATAAATTGTTTAGTACTTCTACAAAAATATATATAAAGTTATTTTCAGACACAATTCTCGCTCAAGATTCTTCAAGCATTTGGAAATAACATGTTTCTCCGTTGCATGAAATACATGTTTGATACAGAGAATATTACAGAATAAAGACTGCTCAAATCGGACCATTCCTTCCTCGGGTTTAGGGCACACCAACACATTTGGCCTTCCATTTTTGTTTATATAGATAGAAGATACAGGAATGCGTTATTCCATCTGAAAATCCTTTTCATCTTTCGAACAAAAAACAATTTCGTTAGCACCAACATCAAATGGACTAGCAACGCTTAGTTAATTGTATAACATATGGGAATTCAATTTTCCGAATTTTCCGATTTTTCTCTCCGCTATATTGATCTACGGGAAGAGACGAATACAACGAAATATAGATGACTGAAATTGAACCATTCCTTCCTCGGGTTTTGCGCTTACCAACACATTTGGCCTTCCATTTTTATTTATAGATATATGATATGAGAATGCGTTATTTCGCCTGAAAATGCATTCCCACTTACGAACAAAGATCAATTTCGATATCGCAACTATTGAATGGACTAACAACGCTTATGATGATGTAATTTTCGAACATGTGGGAATTCATTTTTCCGAATTTTCCGACCTTCCTTTAGGATTTTCCGAAAATTTTCAGATTTTTCTCTACACTATATTGATCTACGGGAAGAGACGAATACAACAAAATACAGGAGGCTAAAATCGGACCATCCCTTCTTCGGGTTTTCCGCTTATCAACAGATTTTGCCTTACATTTTTATTTATATAGATTGGGGATCAGTAAGCGCCATTCGTTTTTAGAACTATCCTTCCATAAAACATAACACCAACACTTGTCACTAAACTTCCTGCTAAAAGACGTGCTCTTGGCCACTCCCTCTGCTTGAATTTAGTATCATTAGATAGCAAGTGGAATGTGTTTTGAGATCCCAAAGGTAGTGATCACTTATCCATCAAGATTTGTATCCAAATTTGTATTTGTATTTGTATTGTTCGGACTGTTTACTACTGACGAACATTTATGATCTGAGCATCACATCGCTCTGGTTTTCAGTGTCCGAAACGAGTGGCTGATGACGAGTGCAGTTTTGCTTTACACCGGTCTCCCGTCTCGCCTGCAAAGACGCACTCGGAGAGTTAATTTTACATTCGGTAACATTCGGGTTGTGGCGAGCTAAACTGAGCGGAGAGGCGAGATACTGCGAATCGTATACTGTAGAAACACTTGCCTCCGTGGAGCAAATTACTGCTGCGATTTGCACACAAACCGAGTGGAAAGAGTCTTTCGTTTCTTCTATCTAGATCCGTTGATGCGATCTATTAATAGACTCAGAGTAATCAAGAGAACATCATTCTGTTGGGAAGGGAGAGGAGTAATAGGTGATCGCAACTTGTACTTGTGCAGTTTGCGATTAATCATGGATCGAATCATGGTCGCATAATTTCCATCCTTGCTTCAATTCTATTTATCGTTCTTCTTGCATGTATCCAAACTGCCAGCATTTCACTGTTTTGCTGCAGGGATGTAAGTCCGTGTTTATACACTGAGAAATTTAGTGGGGGTTTGTAGCAGTAGTTGCGACACATTGATTAGAAATAAAACCAACAATATATTTATGTGGACATCACTGATCTAGCCATCAATTCCGGAGATGGTTAATCAATTCTTCTATGGAGGAACCTAAACTATTTTCTCGTTTGGTCCATGAATGCGCACTTCGCGCTCAAACGAAACCCATCCCAGAATCCATTATTCGTCGAAGGGCTCCTAAACCTAAACCATGGCGGAATGAAAAGAGAGTCTAGCTTTATGTTGAAAAATCGTATGCACTTAAAGCCTCCCGGAAACATGGAGTCATCGTCAATTTTAAAATTTTCCTAACACTTGAGTCTAAGTTTAAAATTTTTTTAAAGGGAGTTCGATTGCATCAGTGAAAAAATAGTAACAACTCGGTTTTAGAATATACATTAAATTAGTTTATTGTAAATTAATTTATTTTATTTTATTTTACAACAAAAATTGTTAAAAAAAATATTAAAGCTAAATCGTGACTTGGCCCCATCTCTATGAATTTTCTCGGTTTGATCTATCACCTATGGGAAATAAAACATATTAACACAAATTTGTATTTTTTTAATTTGGAAAATGAACTCACGTCACTCCTTGTGTCACCTACTCATAGCCATTTCTCAGTGTTGTAGGCTAGCAAGTCAGGCCAAGGCCAGAAGATTCCCCTCGATAGCTCTCATGTATTTGATGCAATGTAAGAAAGAAAAAAATATTAATAATATCTACAGCGGAAAACAATAGAACAATCAAATAATAGAAAAATCAGTAGTGTAAAAAAATAACAACTCTGAAACTCAAAGTAACATAAGAAAATCCAACAGAATACGGAAAACAATAACGGTATAAATAAAATAAATCTAAATACTACTGAGAAACATCCAAATATTACAGAAAAACTAAAACATCAAAAATATATCAAACAACACTCACAGCATAACAATAAATTCTACAACACGGAATAGTACAACGCAACTAAACTCAACAAAACAAATGAAGACAACAACAGAACAAATGCAATAAATACAACGGAACAACTTGAAATAACAAAATTTGAAGATAACAAACAAAAACACTGAACGCTTCCTAATTACGTGTATAATAAAAGATTTAAATAAAGAGCGACTGCGCCACTTCTCCTGCAACAACTAGTAGCATTTTAAAACAACAATACTTAAAAAGTCTTACCCCTTTCGCTGCTGTTTTAAGCCGTTGATTCTCCTGCCGCAATCTGGTGTTTTCCGCCATCATTTTTTGAAGCTCCGATTCAGCCTTCATCTTCCGAAAATATATCTCGTCGACCTCGGAAATGTCTATCGGCTCCCAGTCGTACACGTCATCTCCAGTATCCTCGATGTCATCATGGAACAGCGGCGGAAAATCTTCGTCCTCGATCATGCCCTCTTCAGGATATATCTCGTTCTTGGTTGGAATTGTCTGTAAGAAAATAAGATTTCATTAGCGCTGCTACGCACTCTAACACGATTTTACTCACCTTGGGTGGAAAACGAACTTTCCCTCCCGATTCCGCTCTACCTCCATTTGCTTGGGTGGCCCGATAGCCTCTCGGAACCCTCAAGCCAGTCGGAATCCGGGATGTAACGTTCGTTCGGTTCATCTTGGTGCTGAGTGAAATTTCTTCTTGCTTCTCTATTGCAATTTCAAACAGCAGTGACGAGTAATGTTGTGTGCACCTACCAAGTAGACTACTTGGATCGAAATCAGAGTGGGAAAATAGAAGCCGGCCTACTTTTGTAACATTTTCATTTTGACATACAGTGCATGTATTGCGTTACATGATTTGTTGTGATTTCGATGAAAATTGAAAACAAGTGATGTGTTTCTGTTTTAGAAATATAAAATTGAACTTTGACAAGTTGGAGCTATGGGAGATCAAACTTTATGGTGAAAAACAGGAAGTGGGTTATATCTATGGTATAACCGCAAGGGTGACGTAGGACTATCGTTGATTTGGAGATCATTTGTTTGAAGTTGAATCTAAATCCATTCTGAATGAATGAATAAATGAATATTTGGGAGACTTCGAAAACGAGAGCGTTACGTTGGAGGCACAAGGTTTTATGCATCCAATATTGGATACGGAAATATCCTACTGATGGGGAAGAATAATCTTCAGAAGCTATCCTGTTAATTGCGATTGATTGAAAAACCACAAAACCAAATGTATTTGGTCACAGTGTTACATGGATAGAAAACATTCAAATAAACTCTTTCACATGAATGTATTTTTAAATTCCCAGAGGAACTGGCAGATTATTTTCCGGAACTTTCTCGATGCTGAATGGCATCCAAACGGAAAGAATTCCGTGCGTGTATGTGTGTGTAGCGATGTCTTCCCGGGGAACCGTTTGTGGCATCACTCTCCTCCTGATGGATTCCCTTCTGGCCTAGGGTGCACAAACAGACTCTTGGTGACACCGTTCATCAGCGCTTTCATGATAAACGAAGAGCTTCACCACAACAGCGACAACATGCTCCAATCGCTGTTCAATTAGAACTGAGTGGATTTCCGAGCGGCGCTCGCTTATATACCGATTGGTGATTTCAATAGCCTGTTTTGAAAGCAATTTTAAGACTATTGAAACAAGTTTTTGGATAAAAAAGTAACAAGTATAGAACGCGTAGATATTTTATCTTTCGAATGAAGTGTTTATCATTCCATTTCGTTCAGTTGTTTAGGAGCTATTAACGCTCAAAATCTCGGTCTCCGGCGTAACGCTTTCGTTTTCGAAACTTTGATTTTACACCCCGGTATAGAAATGAAAGACGTAGTCCTACGTCAAAACAGGAGAAACTGACTGCAGCCCAGGTCCTACCAATAACTCGAACTAGCACAGGAAAGCTTCCACCAACCCGTAACATCACATCGTCATCTGGCGATTTGTCGAACTCATCAACACCGACCAGCAATGGTAATAGTGCCCCAGGTTCCAGTTTGGCGAACAAATCGGCCATAATCTCTAGTAAGGCCTCGAGGGAGGAAATAAACTAACAAATGGTACAACAACTTCGGCTAGAGAGGGCAGCACACAATCAAAAGCGTGCGATGGAACTCAAACAGCAACAAGGTAATCGGAACCGGAAAAAATGGCCTTTGAGTCGACTGGTTAATCGTTATAATTTTACTCCGAATAGATGGTGCAAACCCACCGAAACAGTCCATTGTTCAGCGTTGTATTATTGTGAAAGAACCGGACGGTACAACGAAGATTATTCAACAGAACATAACTCAATCTTCACGGTCTGCTTCTGCATCAACTTCCCAGCCGAACCAAAGGCAGCAATCTCCCGCGCCCGCCAAACCAGATGGTCCACAAAAAGTGCAAATCATTCGTGATGGGAAGGATGGGAAGGTTAGCGTTCGTGGTCTGAACCCTGGGCAACAACTGATTCAAACGCCTGACAGAAAGCTACATGTTCTAAGTGCAGCCTCTGGTATGTTTGATAGTGGTGCGCTATGATTCCTAGATCTAAGTTATTTTTTAATTTACAGGATCAAACTCAACAGCGGGCAAGCAAGCAATTGCCGCTAACATATATCACGAAAGTGGCCACCAGTGGTGGTAGTACAAGTGGTGCAACGGCTTTTTTGTCGGCCCCCAGTGACTACCACATCTACGGTTCAGTCACCGCCGTCACAAACGTCGGTACAGCAGACAGTTGCATCAACGGCGACAGCGACGGCTATTCGTAGGGATATATTTTTCCTGTATATCGAGCTTCTTTTCACATCCAGTTTTATTCCAACTACTAGCTGACGCGACGAACTTCGTCCCGCCCAAAATAGATTTTTTGATTTGAATACTTTCAAACATCCACGTTTTCTTACTAAGTGAACGTTGAGTGCAATCACTGAACTCTTCATTGATTGATTACCCTTTGACCCTTTACAATTTCCTTTTACTATAAATTGTTTAGTACTTCTACAAAAATATATATAAAGTTATTTTCAGACACAATTCTCGCTCAAGATTCTTCAAGCATGAAATACATGTTTGATACAGAGAATATTACAGAATAAAGACTGCTCAAATCGGACCATTCCTTCCTCGGGTTTAGGGCACACCAACACATTTGGCCTTCCATTTTTGTTTATATAGATAGAAGATACAGGAATGCGTTATTCCATCTGAAAATCCTTTTCATCTTTCGAACAAAAAACAATTTCGTTAGCACCAACATCAAATGGACTAGCAACGCTTAGTTAATTGTATAACATATGGGAATTCAATTTTCCGATTTTTCTCTCCGCTATATTGATCTACGGGAAGAGACGAATACAACGAAATATAGATGACTGAAATTGAACCATTCCTTCCTCGGGTTTTGCGCTTACCAACACATTTGGCCTTCCATTTTTATTTATAGATATATGATATGAAAATGCGTTATTTCGCCTGAAAATGCATTCCCACTTACGAACAAAGATCAATTTCGATATCGCAAATATTGAATGGACTAACAACGCTTATGATGATGTAATTTTCGAACATGTGGGATTTCATTTTTCCGAATTTTCCGACCTTCCTTTAGGATTTTCCGAAAATTTTCCGATTTTTCTCTACACTATATTGATCTACGGGAAGAGACGAATACAACAAAATACAGGAGGCTAAAATCGGACCATCCCTTCTTCGGGTTTTCCGCTTATCAACAGATTTTGCCTTACATTTTTATTTATATAGATTGGGGATCAGTAAGCGCCATTCGTTTTTAGAACTATCCTTCCATAAAACATAACACCAACACTTGTCACTAAACTTCCTGCTAAAAGACGTGCTCTTGGCCACTCCCTCTGCTTGAATTTAGTATCATTAGATAGCAAGTGGAATGTGTTTTGAGATCCCAAAGATAGTGATCACTTATCCATCAAGATTTGTATCCAAATTTGTATTTGTAGTTGTATTGTTCGGACTGTTTACTACTGACGAACATTTATGATCTGAGCATCACATCGCTCTGGTTTTCAGTGTCCGAAACGAGTGGCTGATGACGAGTGCAGTTTTGCTTTACACCGGTCTCCCGTCTCGCCTGCAAAGACGCACTCGGAGAGTTAATTTTACATTCGGGTTGTGGCGAGCTAAACTGAGCGGAGAGGCGAGATACTGCGAATCGTATACTGTAGAAACACTTGCCTCCGTGGAGCAAATTACTGCTGCGATTTGCACACAAACCGAGTGGAAAGAGTCTTTCGTTTCTTCTATCTAGATCCTTTGATGCGATCTATTAATAGACTCAGAGTAATCAAGAGAACATCATTCTGTTGGGAAGGGAGAGGAGTAATAGTTGATCGCAACTTGTACTTGTGCAGTTTGCGATTAATCATGGATCGAATCATGGTCGCATAATTTCCATCCTTGCTTCAATTCTATTTATCATTCTTCTTGCATGTATCCAAACTGCCAGCATTTCACTGTTTTGCTGCAGGGATGTAAGTCCGTGTTTATACACTGAGAAATTTAGTGGGGGTTTGTAGCAGTAGTTGCGACACATTGATTAGAAATAAAACCAACAATATATTTATGTGGACATCACTGATCTAGCCATCAATTCCGGAGATGGTTAATCAATTCTTCTATGGAGGAACCTAAACTATTTTCTCGTTTGGTCCATGAATGCGCACTTCGCGCTCAAACGAAACCCATCCCAGAATCCATTATTCGTCGAAGGGCTCCTAAACCTAAACCATGGCGGAATGAAAAGAGAGTCTAGCTTTATGTTGAAAAATCGTATGCACTTAAAGCCTCCCGGAAACATGGAGTCATCGTCAATTTTAAAATTTTCCTAACACTTGAGTCTAAGTTTGAAATTTTTTTAAAGGGAGTTCGATTGCATCAGTGAAAAAATAGTAACAACTCGGTTTTAGAATATACATTAAATTAGTTTATTGTAAATTAATTAATTTTATTTTATTTTACAACAAAAATTGTTAAAAAAAATATTAAAGCTAAATCGTGACTTGGCCCCATCTCTATGAATTTCCTCGGTTTGATCTATCACCTATGGGAAATAAAACATATTAACACAAATTTGTATTTTTTTAATTTGGAAAATGAACTCACGTCACTCCTTGTGTCACCTACTCATAGCCATTTCTCAGTGTTGTAGGCTAGCAAGTCAGGCCAAGGCCAGAAGATTCCCCTCGATAGCTCTCATGTATTTGATGCAATGTAAGAAAGAAAAAAATATTAATAATATCTACAGCGGAAAACAATAGAACAATCAAATAATAGAAAAATCAATAGTGTAAAAAAATAACAACTCTGAAACTCAAAGTAACATAAGAAAATCCAACAAAATACGGAAAACAATAATGGATTTATACCATTAAATAAATCTAAATACTACTGAGAAACATCCAAATATTACAGAAAAACTAAAACATCAAAAATATATCAAACAAAACTCACAGCATAACAATAAATTCTACAACACGGAATAGTACAACGCAACTAAACTCAACAAAACAAATGAAGACAACAACAGAACAAATGCAATAAATACAACGGAACAACTTGAAATAACAAAATTTGAAGATAACAAACAAAAACACTGAACGCTTCCTAATTACGTGTATAATAAAAGATTTAAATAAAGAGCGACTGCGCCACTTCTCCTGCAACAACTAGTAGCATTTTAAAACAACAATACTTAAAAAGTCTTACCCCTTTCGCTGCTGTTTTAAGCCGTTGATTCTCCTGCCGCAATCTGGTGTTTTCCGCCATCATTTTTTGAAGCTCCGATTCAGCCTTCATCTTCCGAAAATATATCTCGTCGACCTCGGAAATGTCTATCGGCTCCCAGTCGTACACGTCATCTCCAGTATCCTCGATGTCATCATGGAACAGCGGCGGAAAATCTTCGTCCTCGATCATGCCCTCTTCAGGATATATCTCGTTCTTGGTTGGAATTGTCTGTAAGAAAATAAGATTTCATTAGCGCTGCTACGCACTCTAACACGATTTTACTCACCTTGGGTGGAAAACGAACTTTCCCTCCCGATTCCGCTCTACCTCCATTTGCTTGGGTGGCCCGATAGCCTCTCGGAACCCTCAAGCCAGTCGGAATCCGGGATGTAACGTTCGTTCGGTTCATCTTGGTGCTGAGTGAAATTTCTTCTTGCTTCTCTATTGCAATTTCAAACAGCAGTGACGAGTAATGTTGTGTGCACCTACCAAGTAGCTACTTGGATCGAAATCAGAGTGGGAAAATAGATGCCGGTCTACTTTTGTACCATTTTCATTTTGACATACAGTGCATGTATTGCGTTACATGATTTGTTGTGATTTCGATGAAAATTGAAAACAAGTGATGTGTTTCTGTTTTAGAAATATAAAATTGAACTTTGACAAGTTGGAGCTATGGGAGATCAAACTTTATGGTGAAAAACAGGAGAAACTGACTGCAGCCCAGGTCCTACCAATAACTCGAACTAGCACAGGAAAGCTTCCACCAACCCGTAACATCACATCGTCATCTGGCGATTTGTCGAACTCATCAACACCGACCAGCAATGGTAATAGTGCCCCAGGTTCCAGTTTGGCGAACAAATCGGCCATAATCTCTAGTAAGGCCTCGAGGGAGGAAATAAACTAACAAATGGTACAACAACTACGGCTAGAGAGGGCAGCACACAATCAAAAGCGTGCGATGGAACTCAAACAGCAACAAGGTAATCGGAACCGGAAAAAATGGCCTTTGAGTCGACTGGTTAATCGTTATAATTTTACTCCGAATAGATGGTGCAAACCCACCGAAACAGTCCATTGTTCAGCGTTGTATTATTGTGAAAGAACCGGACGGTACAACGAAGATTATTCAACAGAACATAACTCAATCTTCACGGTCTGCTTCTGCATCAACTTCCCAGCCGAACCAAAGGCAGCAATCTCCCGCGCCCGCCAAACCAGATGGTCCACAAAAAGTGCAAATCATTCGTGATGGGAAGGATGGGAAGGTTAGTGTTCGTGGTCTGAACCCTGGGCAACAACTGATTCAAACGCCTGACAGAAAGCTACATGTTCTAAGTGCAGCCTCTGGTATGTTTGATAGTGGTGCGCTATGATTCCTAGATCTAAGTTATTTTTTAATTTACAGGATCAAACTCAACAGCGGGCAAGCAAGCAATTGCCGCTAACATATATCATGAAAGTGGCCACCAGTGGTGGTAGTACAAGTGGTGCAACGGCTTTTTTGTCGGCCCCCAGTGACTACCACATCTACGGTTCAGTCACCGCCGTCACAAACGTCGGTACAGCAGACAGTTGCATCAACGGCGACAGCGACGGCTATTCGTAGGGATATATTTTTCCTGTATATCGAGCTTCTTTTCACATCCAGTTTTATTCCAACTACTAGCTGACGCGACGAACTTCGTCCCGCCCAAAATATATTTTTTGATTTGAATACTTTCAAACATCCACGTTTTCTTACTAAGTGAACGTTGAGTGCAATCACTGAACTCTTCATTGATTGATTACCCTTTGACCCTTTACAATTTCCTTTTACTATAAATTGTTTAGTACTTCTACAAAAATATATATAAAGTTATTTTCAGACACAATTCTCGCTCAAGATTCTTCAAGCATTTGGAAATAACATGTTTCTCCGTTGCATGAAATACATGTTTGATACAGAGAATATTACAGAATAAAGACTGCTCAAATCGGACCATTCCTTCCTCGGGTTTAGGGCACACCAACACATTTGGCCTTCCATTTTTGTTTATATAGATAGAAGATACAGGAATGCGTTATTCCATCTGAAAATCCTTTTCATCTTTCGAACAAAAAACAATTTCGTTAGCACCAACATCAAATGGACTAGCAACGCTTAGTTAATTGTATAACATATGGGAATTCAATTTTCCGAATTTTCCGATTTTTCTCTCCGCTATATTGATCTACGGGAAGAGACGAATACAACGAAATATAGATGACTGAAATTGAACCATTCCTTCCTCGGGTTTTGCGCTTACCAACACATTTGGCCTTCCATTTTTATTTATAGATATATGATATGAGAATGCGTTATTTCGCCTGAAAATGCATTCCCACTTACGAACAAAGATCAATTTCGATATCGCAACTATTGAATGGACTAACAACGCTTATGATGATGTAATTTTCGAACATGTGGGAATTCATTTTTCCGAATTTTCCGACCTTCCTTTAGGATTTTCCGAAAATTTTCAGATTTTTCTCTACACTATATTGATCTACGGGAAGAGACGAATACAACAAAATACAGGAGGCTAAAATCGGACCATCCCTTCTTCGGGTTTTCCGCTTATCAACAGATTTTGCCTTACATTTTTATTTATATAGATTGGGGATCAGTAAGCGCCATTCGTTTTTAGAACTATCCTTCCATAAAACATAACACCAACACTTGTCACTAAACTTCCTGCTAAAAGACGTGCTCTTGGCCACTCCCTCTGCTTGAATTTAGTATCATTAGATAGCAAGTGGAATGTGTTTTGAGATCCCAAAGGTAGTGATCACTTATCCATCAAGATTTGTATCCAAATTTGTATTTGTATTTGTATTGTTCGGACTGTTTACTACTGACGAACATTTATGATCTGAGAATCACATCGCTCTGGTTTTCAGTGTCCGAAACGAGTGGCTGATGACGAGTGCAGTTTTGCTTTACACCGGTCTCCCGTCTCGCCTGCAAAGACGCACTCGGAGAGTTAATTTTACATTCGGTAACATTCGGGTTGTGGCGAGCTAAACTGAGCGGAGAGGCGAGATACTGCGAATCGTATACTGTAGAAACACTTGCCTCCGTGGAGCAAATTACTGCTGCGATTTGCACACAAACCGAGTGGAAAGAGTCTTTCGTTTCTTCTATCTAGATCCTTTGATGCGATCTATTAATAGACTCAGAGTAATCAAGAGAACATCATTCTGTTGGGAAGGGAGAGGAGTAATAGTTGATCGCAACTTGTACTTGTGCAGTTTGCGATTAATCATGGATCGAATCATGGTCGCATAATTTCCATCCTTGCTTCAATTCTATTTATCATTCTTCTTGCATGTATCCAAACTGCCAGCATTTCACTGTTTTGCTGCAGGGATGTAAGTCCGTGTTTATACACTGAGAAATTTAGTGGGGGTTTGTCGCAGTAGTTGCGACACATTGATTAGAAATAAAACCAACAATATATTTATGTGGACATCACTGATCTAGCCATCAATTCCGGAGATGGTTAATCAATTCTTCTATGGAGGAACCTAAACTATTTTCTCGTTTGGTCCATGAATGCGCACTTCGCGCTCAAACGAAACCCATCCCAGAATCCATTATTCGTCGAAGGGCTCCTAAACCTAAACCATGGCGGAATGAAAAGAGAGTCTAGCTTTATGTTGAAAAATCGTATGCACTTAAAGCCTCCCGGAAACATGGAGTCATCGTCAATTTTAAAATTTTCCTAACACTTGAGTCTAAGTTTAAAATTTTTTTAAAGGGAGTTCGATTGCATCAGTGAAAAAATAGTAACAACTCGGTTTTAGAATATACATTAAATTAGTTTATTGTAAATTAATTTATTTTATTTTATTTTACAACAAAAATTGTTAAAAAAAATATTAAAGCTAAATCGTGACTTGGCCCCATCTCTATGAATTTTCTCGGTTTGATCTATCACCTATGGGAAATAAAACATATTAACACAAATTTGTATTTTTTTAATTTGGAAAATGAACTCACGTCACTCCTTGTGTCACCTACTCATAGCCATTTCTCAGTGTTGTAGGCTAGCAAGTCAGGCCAAGGCCAGAAGATTCCCCTCGATAGCTCTCATGTATTTGATGCAATGTAAGAAAGAAAAAAATATTAATAATATCTACAGCGGAAAACAATAGAACAATCAAATAATAGAAAAATCAGTAGTGTAAAAAAATAACAACTCTGAAACTCAAAGTAACATAAGAAAATCCAACAGAATACGGAAAACAATAACGGTATAAATAAAATAAATCTAAATACTAATGAGAAACATCCAAATATTACAGAAAAACTAAAACATCAAAAATATATCAAACAACACTCACAGCATAACAATAAATTCTACAACACGGAATAGTACAACGCAACTAAACTCAACAAAACAAATGAAGACAACAACAGAACAAATGCAATAAATACAACGGAACAACTTGAAATAACAAAATTTGAAGATAACAAACAAAAACACTGAACGCTTCCTAATTACGTGTATAATAAAAGATTTAAATAAAGAGCGACTGCGCCACTTCTCCTGCAACAACTAGTAGCATTTTAAAACAACAATACTTAAAAAGTCTTACCCCTTTCGCTGCTGTTTTAAGCCGTTGATTCTCCTGCCGCAATCTGGTGTTTTCCGCCATCATTTTTTGAAGCTCCGATTCAGCCTTCATCTTCCGAAAATATATCTCGTCGACCTCGGAAATGTCTATCGGCTCCCAGTCGTACACGTCATCTCCAGTATCCTCGATGTCATCATGGAACAGCGGCGGAAAATCTTCGTCCTCGATCATGCCCTCTTCAGGATATATCTCGTTCTTGGTTGGAATTGTCTGTAAGAAAATAAGATTTCATTAGCGCTGCTACGCACTCTAACACGATTTTACTCACCTTGGGTGGAAAACGAACTTTCCCTCCCGATTCCGCTCTACCTCCATTTGCTTGGGTGGCCCGATAGCCTCTCGGAACCCTCAAGCCAGTCGGAATCCGGGATGTAACGTTCGTTCGGTTCATCTTGGTGCTGAGTGAAATTTCTTCTTGCTTCTCTATTGCAATTTCAAACAGCAGTGACGAGTAATGTTGTGTGCACCTACCAAGTAGACTACTTGGATCGAAATCAGAGTGGGAAAATAGAAGCCGGCCTACTTTTGTAACATTTTCATTTTGACATACAGTGCATGTATTGCGTTACATGATTTGTTGTGATTTAGATGAAAATTGAAAACAAGTGATGTGTTTCTGTTTTAGAAATATAAAATTGAACTTTGACAAGTTGGAGCTATGGGAGATCAAACTTTATGGTGAAAAACAGGAAGTGGGTTATATCTATGGTATAACCGCAAGGGTGACGTAGGACTATCGTTGATTTGGAGATCATTTGTTTGAAGTTGAATCTAAATCCATTCTGAATGAATGAATAAATGAATATTTGGGAGACTTCGAAAACGAGAGCGTTACGTTGGAGGCACAAGGTTTTATGCATCCAATATTGGATACGGAAATATCCTACTGATGGGGAAGAATAATCTTCAGAAGCTATCCTGTTAATTGCGATTGATTGAAAAACCACAAAACCAAATGTATTTGGTCACAGTGTTACATGGATAGAAAACATTCAAATAAACTCTTTCACATGAATGTATTTTTAAATTCCCAGAGGAACTGGCAGATTATTTTCCGGAACTTTCTCGATGCTGAATGGCATCCAAACGGAAAGAATTCCGTGCGTGTATGTGTGTGTAGCGATGTCTTCCCGGGGAACCGTTTGTGGCATCACTCTCCTCCTGATGGATTCCCTTCTGGCCTAGGGTGCACAAACAGGCTCTTGGTGACACCGTTCATCAGCGCTTTCATGATAAACGAAGAGCTTCACCACAACAGCGACAACATGCTCCAATCGCTGTTCAATTAGAACTGAGTGGATTTCCGAGCGGCGCTCGCTTATATACCGATTGGTGATTTCAATAGCCTGTTTTGAAAGCAATTTTAAGACTATTGAAACAAGTTTTTGGATAAAAAAGTAACAAGTATAGAACGCGTAGATATTTTATCTTTCGAATGAAGTGTTTATCATTCCATTTCGTTCAGTTGTTTAGGAGCTATTAACGCTCAAAATCTCGGTCTCCGGCGTAACGCTTTCGTTTTCGAAACTTTGATTTTACACCCCGGTATAGAAATGAAAGACGTAGTCCTACGTCAAAACAGGAGAAACTGACTGCAGCCCAGGTCCTACCAATAACTCGAACTAGCACAGGAAAGCTTCCACCAACCCGTAACATCACATCGTCATCTGGCGATTTGTCGAACTCATCAACACCGACCAGCAATGGTAATAGTGCCCCAGGTTCCAGTTTGGCGAACAAATCGGCCATAATCTCTAGTAAGGCCTCGAGGGAGGAAATAAACTAACAAATGGTACAACAACTTCGGCTAGAGAGGGCAGCACACAATCAAAAGCGTGCGATGGAACTCAAACAGCAACAAGGTAATCGGAACCGGAAAAAATGGCCTTTGAGTCGACTGGTTAATCGTTATAATTTTACTCCGAATAGATGGTGCAAACCCACCGAAACAGTCCATTGTTCAGCGTTGTATTATTGTGAAAGAACCGGACGGTACAACGAAGATTATTCAACAGAACATAACTCAATCTTCACGGTCTGCTTCTGCATCAACTTCCCAGCCGAACCAAAGGCAGCAATCTCCCGCGCCCGCCAAACCAGATGGTCCACAAAAAGTGCAAATCATTCGTGATGGGAAGGATGGGAAGGTTAGCGTTCGTGGTCTGAACCCTGGGCAACAACTGATTCAAACGCCTGACAGAAAGCTACATGTTCTAAGTGCAGCCTCTGGTATGTTTGATAGTGGTGCGCTATGATTCCTAGATCTAAGTTATTTTTTAATTTACAGGATCAAACTCAACAGCGGGCAAGCAAGCAATTGCCGCTAACATATATCACGAAAGTGGCCACCAGTGGTGGTAGTACAAGTGGTGCAACGGCTTTTTTGTCGACCCCCAGTGACTACCACATCTACGGTTCAGTCACCGCCGTCACAAACGTCGGTACAGCAGACAGTTGCATCAACGGCGACAGCGACGGCTATTCGTAGGGATATATTTTTCCTGTATATCGAGCTTCTTTTCACATCCAGTTTTATTCCAACTACTAGCTGACGCGACGAAATTCGTCCCGCCCAAAATAGATTTTTTGATTTGAATACTTTCAAACATCCACGTTTTCTTACTAAGTGAACGTTGAGTGCAATCACTGAACTCTTCATTGATTGATTACCCTTTGACCCTTTACAATTTCCTTTTACTATAAATTGTTTAGTACTTCTACAAAAATATATATAAAGTTATTTTCAGACACAATTCTCGCTCAAGATTCTTCAAGCATGAAATACATGTTTGATACAGAGAATATTACAGAATAAAGACTGCTCAAATCGGACCATTCCTTCCTCGGGTTTAGGGCACACCAACACATTTGGCCTTCCATTTTTGTTTATATAGATAGAAGATACAGGAATGCGTTATTCCATCTGAAAATCCTTTTCATCTTTCGAACAAAAAACAATTTCGTTAGCACCAACATCAAATGGACTAGCAACGCTTAGTTAATTGTATAACATATGGGAATTCAATTTTCCGATTTTTCTCTCCGCTATATTGATCTACGGGAAGAGACGAATACAACGAAATATAGATGACTGAAATTGAACCATTCCTTCCTCGGGTTTTGCGCTTACCAACACATTTGGCCTTCCATTTTTATTTATAGATATATGATATGAAAATGCGTTATTTCGCCTGAAAATGCATTCCCACTTACGAACAAAGATCAATTTCGATATCGCAAATATAGAATGGACTAACAACGCTTATGATGATGTAATTTTCGAACATGTGGGATTTCATTTTTCCGAATTTTCCGACCTTCCTTTAGGATTTTCCGAAAATTTTCCGATTTTTCTCTACACTATATTGATCTACGGGAAGAGACGAATACAACAAAATACAGGAGGCTAAAATCGGACCATCCCTTCTTCGGGTTTTCCGCTTATCAACAGATTTTGCCTTACATTTTTATTTATATAGATTGGGGATCAGTAAGCGCCATTCGTTTTTAGAACTATCCTTCCATAAAACATAACACCAACACTTGTCACTAAACTTCCTGCTAAAAGACGTGCTCTTGGCCACTCCCTCTGCTTGAATTTAGTATCATTAGATAGCAAGTGGAATGTGTTTTGAGATCCCAAAGGTAGTGATCACTTATCCATCAAGATTTGTATCCAAATTTGTATTTGTAGTTGTATTGTTCGGACTGTTTACTACTGACGAACATTTATGATCTGAGCATCACATCGCTCTGGTTTTCAGTGTCCGAAACGAGTGGCTGATGACGAGTGCAGTTTTGCTTTACACCGGTCTCCCGTCTCGCCTGCAAAGACGCACTCGGAGAGTTAATTTTACATTCGGGTTGTGGCGAGCTAAACTGAGCGGAGAGGCGAGATACTGCGAATCGTATACTGTAGAAACACTTGCCTCCGTGGAGCAAATTACTGCTGCGATTTGCACACAAACCGAGTGGAAAGAGTCTTTCGTTTCTTCTATCTAGATCCTTTGATGCGATCTATTAATAGACTCAGAGTAATCAAGAGAACATCATTCTGTTGGGAAGGGAGAGGAGTAATAGTTGATCGCAACTTGTACTTGTGCAGTTTGCGATTAATCATGGATCGAATCATGGTCGCATAATTTCCATCCTTGCTTCAATTCTATTTATCATTCTTCTTGCATGTATCCAAACTGCCAGCATTTCACTGTTTTGCTGCAGGGATGTAAGTCCGTGTTTATACACTGAGAAATTTAGTGGGGGTTTGTCGCAGTAGTTGCGACACATTGATTAGAAATAAAACCAACAATATATTTATGTGGACATCACTGATCTAGCCATCAATTCCGGAGATGGTTAATCAATTCTTCTATGGAGGAACCTAAACTATTTTCTCGTTTGGTCCATGAATGCGCACTTCGCGCTCAAACGAAACCCATCCCAGAATCCATTATTCGTCGAAGGGCTCCTAAACCTAAACCATGGCGGAATGAAAAGAGAGTCTAGCTTTATGTTGAAAAATCGTATGCACCTAAAGCCTCCCGGAAACATGGAGTCATCGTCAATTTTAAAATTTTCCTAACACTTGAGTCTAAGTTTGAAATTTTTTTAAAGGGAGTTCGATTGCATCAGTGAAAAAATAGTAACAACTCGGTTTTAGAATATACATTAAATTAGTTTATTGTAAATTAATTAATTTTATTTTATTTTACAACAAAAATTGTTAAAAAAAATATTAAAGCTAAATCGTGACTTGGCCCCATCTCTATGAATTTTCTCGGTTTGATCTATCACCTATGGGAAATAAAACATATTAACACAAATTTGTATTTTTTTAATTTGGAAAATGAACTCACGTCACTCCTTGTGTCACCTACTCATAGCCATTTCTCAGTGTTGTAGGCTAGCAAGTCAGGCCAAGGCCAGAAGATTTCCCTCGATAGCTCTCATGTATTTGATGCAATGTAAGAAAGAAAAAAATATTAATAATATCTACAGCGGAAAACAATAGAACAATCAAATAATAGAAAAATCAATAGTGTAAAAAAATAACAACTCTGAAACTCAAAGTAACATAAGAAAATCCAACAAAATACGGAAAACAATAATGGTATAAATAAAATAAATCTAAATACTACTGAGAAACATCCAAATATTACAGAAAAACTAAAACATCAAAAATATATCAAACAAAACTCACAGCATAACAATAAATTCTACAACACGGAATAGTACAACGCAACTAAACTCAACAAAACAAATGAAGACAACAACAGAACAAATGCAATAAATACAACGGAACAACTTGAAATAACAAAATTTGAAGATAACAAACAAAAACACTGAACGCTTCCTAATTACGTGTATAATAAGATTTAAATAAAGAGCGACTGCGCCACTTCTCCTGCAACAACTAGTAGCATTTTAAAACAACAATACTTAAAAAGTCTTACCCCTTTCGCTGCTGTTTTAAGCCGTTGATTCTCCTGCCGCAATCTGGTGCTTTCCGCCATCATTTTTTGAAGCTCCGATTCAGCCTTCATCTTCCGAAAAAATATCTCGTCGACCTCGGAAATGTCTATCGGCTCCCAGTCGTACACGTCATCTCCAGTATCCTCGATGTCATCATGGAACAGCGGCGGAAAATCTTCGTCCTCGATCATGCCCTCTTCAGGATATATCTCGTTCTTGGTTGGAATTGTCTGTAAGAAAATAAGATTTCATTAGCGCTGCTACGCACTCTAACACGATTTTACTCACCTTGGGTGGAAAACGAACTTTCCCTCCCGATTCCGCTCTACCTCCATTTGCTTGGGTGGCCCGATAGCCTCTCGGAACCCTCAAGCCAGTCGGAATCCGGGATGTAACGTTCGTTCGGTTCATCTTGGTGCTGAGTGAAATTTCTTCTTGCTTCTCTATTGCAATTTCAAACAGCAGTGACAAGTAATGTTGTGTGCACCTACCAAGTATACTACTTGGATCGAAATCAGAGTGGGAAAATCGGGGCTCTGGCAACCCTATCCCATCCAATGCAAATTGAGCGTAGGCAGCATAAAACTGGGCTCGCGCTTAGGGGGCTCACGTATTGTTTAATGTTTGGAGTCATATATGTTAATATTTGATTACGTTGGATAGTTTTTTTTTGGCAAGCGATGTTTGGATACCCATCCGGAAACTTTCTTGTCGATTTGCAATTCAAATCACAGCCGAAGAATCGCGCGGAGCACTTCATTTTGAATTTTAGGTTATGATTTCTATGCTCATGATTTTCTATGCTGGCTACTGAAAGGCGGCCATCTTAGCAATCCCTTGGGGAAAATAGATGCCGGTCTACTTTTGTACCATTTTCATTTTGACATACAGTGCATGTATTGCGTTACATGATTTGTTGTGATTTCGATGAAAATTGAAAACAAGTGATGTGTTTCTGTTTTAGAAATATAAAATTGAACTTTGACAAGTTGGAGCTATGGGAGATCAAACTTTATGGTGAAAAACAGGAGAAACTGACTGCAGCCCAGGTCCTACCAATAACTCGAACTAGCACAGGAAAGCTTCCACCAACCCGTAACATCACATCGTCATCTGGCGATTTGTCGAACTCATCAACACCGACCAGCAATGGTAATAGTGCCCCAGGTTCCAGTTTGACGAACAGATCGGCCATAATCTCTAGTAAGGCCTCGAGGGAGGAAATAAACTAACAAATGGTACAACAACTTCGGCTAGAGAGGGCAGCACACAATCAAAAGCGTGCGATGGAACTCAAACAGCAACAAGGTAATCGGAACCGGAAAAAATGGCCTTTGAGTCGACTGGTTAATCGTTATAATTTTACTCCGAATAGATGGTGCAAACCCACCGAAACAGTCCATTGTTCAGCGTTGTATTATTGTGAAAGAACCGGACGGTACAACGAAGATTATTCAACAGAACATAACTCAATCTTCACGGTCTGCTTCTGCATCAACTTCCCAGCCGAACCAAAGGCAGCAATCTCCCGCGCCCGCCAAACCAGATGGTCCACAAAAAGTGCAAATCATTCGTGATGGGAAGGATGGGAAGGTTAGTGTTCGTGGTCTGAACCCTGGGCAACAACTGATTCAAACGCCTGACAGAAAGCTACATGTTCTAAGTGCAGCCTCTGGTATGTTTGATAGTGGTGCGCTATGATTCCTAGATCTAAGTTATTTTTTAATTTACAGGATCAAACTCAACAGCGGGCAAGCAAGCAATTGCCGCTAACATATATCATGAAAGTGGCCACCAGTGGTGGTAGTACAAGTGGTGCAACGGCTTTTTTGTCGGTCCCCAGTGACTACCACATCTACGGTTCAGTCACCGCCGTCACAAACGTCGGTACAGCAGACAGTTGCATCAACGGCGACAGCGACGGCTATTCGTAGGGATATATTTTTCCTGTATATCGAGCTTCTTTTCACATCCAGTTTTATTCCAACTACTAGCTGACGCGACGAACTTCGTCCCGCCCAAAATAGATTTTTTGATTTGAATACTTTCAAACATCCACGTTTTCTTACTAAGTGAACGTTGAGTGCAATCACTGAACTCTTCATTGATTGATTACCCTTTGACCCTTTACAATTTCCTTTTACTATAAATTGTTTAGTACTTCTACAAAAATATATATAAAGTTATTTTCAGACACAATTCTCGCTCAAGATTCTTCAAGCATTTGGAAATAACATGTTTCTCCGTTGCATGAAATACATGTTTGATACAGAGAATATTACAGAATAAAGACTGCTCAAATCGGACCGTTCCTTCCTCGGGTTTAGGGCACACCAACACATTTGGCCTTCCATTTTTGTTTATATAGATAGAAGATACAGGAATGCGTTATTCCATCTGAAAATCCTTTTCATCTTTCGAACAAAAAACAATTTCGTTAGCACCAACATCAAATGGACTAGCAACGCTTAGTTAATTGTATAACATATGGGAATTCAATTTTCCGAATTTTCCGATTTTTCTCTCTGCTATATTGATCTACGGGAAGAGACGAATACAACGAAATATAGATGACTGAAATTGAACCATTCCTTCCTCGGGTTTTGCGCTTACCAACACATTTGGCCTTC
The DNA here is from genome assembly GCF_029784135.1 of Toxorhynchites rutilus septentrionalis. NCBI lineage: Eukaryota > Metazoa > Arthropoda > Insecta > Diptera > Culicidae > Toxorhynchites > Toxorhynchites rutilus. Next base: position 186,987 of record NW_026600146.1, on the reverse strand, counting down.
CATTTTTATTTATAGATATATGATATGAGAATGCGTTATTTCGCCTGAAAATGCATTCCCACTTACGAACAAAGATCAATTTCGATATCGCAAATATTGAATGGACTAACAACGCTTATGATGATGTAATTTTCGAACATGTGGGAATTCATTTTTCCGAATTTTCCGACCTTCCTTTAGGATTTTCCGAAAATTTTCCGATTTTTCTCTACACTATATTGATCTACGGGAAGAGACGAATACAACAAAATACAGGAGGCTAAAATCGGACCATCCCTTCTTCGGGTTTTCCGCTTATCAACAGATTTTGCCTTACATTTTTATTTATATAGATTGGGGATCAGTAAGCGCCATTCGTTTTTAGAACTATCCTTCCATAAAACATAACACCAACACTTGTCACTAAACTTCCTGCTAAAAGACGTGCTCTTGGCCACTCCCTCTGCTTGAATTTAGTATCATTAGATAGCAAGTGGAATGTGTTTTGAGATCCCAAAGGTAGTGATCACTTATCCATCAAGATTTGTATCCAAATTTGTATTTGTAGTTGTATTGTTCGGACTGTTTACTACTGACGAACATTTATGATCTGAGCATCACATCGCTCTGGTTTTCAGTGTCCGAAACGAGTGGCTGATGACGAGTGCAGTTTTGCTTTACACCGGTCTCCCGTCTCGCCTGCAAAGACGCACTCGGAGAGTTAATTTTACATTCGGGTTGTGGCGAGCTAAACTGAGCGGAGAGGCGAGATACTGCGAATCGTATACTGTAGAAACACTTGCCTCCGTGGAGCAAATTACTGCTGCGATTTGCACACAAACCGAGTGGAAAGAGTCTTTCGTTTCTTCTATCTAGATCCTTTGATGCGATCTATTAATAGACTCAGAGTAATCAAGAGAACATCATTCTGTTGGGAAGGGAGAGGAGTAATAGTTGATCGCAACTTGTACTTGTGCAGTTTGCGATTAATCATGGATCGAATCATGGTCGCATAATTTCCATCCTTGCTTCAATTCTATTTATCATTCTTCTTGCATGTATCCAAACTGCCAGCATTTCACTGTTTTGCTGCAGGGATGTAAGTCCGTGTTTATACACTGAGAAATTTAGTGCGGGTTTGTCGCAGTAGTTGCGACACATTGATTAGAAATAAAACCAACAATATATTTATGTGGACATCACTGATCTAGCCATCAATTCCGGAGATGGTTAATCAATTCTTCTATGGAGGAACCTAAACTATTTTCTCGTTTGGTCCATGAATGCGCACTTCGCGCTCAAACGAAACCCATCCCAGAATCCATTATTCGTCGAAGGGCTCCTAAACCTAAACCATGGCGGAATGAAAAGAGAGTCTAGCTTTATGTTGAAAAATCGTATGCACTTAAAGCCTCCCGGAAACATGGAGTCATCGTCAATGTTAAAATTTTCCTAACACTTGAGTCTAAGCTTGAAATTTTTTTAAAGGGAGTTCGATTGCATCAGTGAAAAAATAGTAACAACTCGGTTTTAGAATATACATTAAATTAGTTTATTGTAAATTAATTAATTTTATTTTATTTTACAACAAAAATTGTTAAAAAAAATATTAAAGCTAAATCGTGACTTGGCTCCATCTCTATGAATTTCCTCGGTTTGATCTATCACCTATGGGAAATAAAACATATTAACACAAATTTGTATTTTTTTAATTTGGAAAATGAACTCACGTCACTCCTTGTGTCACCTACTCATAGCCATTTCTCAGTGTTGTAGGCTAGCAAGTCAGGCCAAGGCCAGAAGATTCCCCTCGATAGCTCTCATGTATTTGATGCAATGTAAGAAAGAAAAAAATATTAATAATATCTACAGCAGAAAACAATAGAACAATCAAATAATAGAAAAATCAATAGTGTAAAAAAATAACAACTCTGAAACTCAAAGTAACATAAGAAAATCCAACAAAATACGGAAAACAATAATGGTATAAATAAAATAAATCTAAATACTACTGAGAAACATCCAAATATTACAGAAAAACTAAAACATCAAAAATATATCAAACAAAACTCACAGCATAACAATAAATTCTACAACACGGAATAGTACAACGCAACTAAACTCAACAAAACAAATGAAGACAACAACAGAACAAATGCAATAAATACAACGGAACAACTTGAAATAACAAAATTTGAAGATAACAAACAAAAACACTGAACGCTTCCTAATTACGTGTATAATAAAAGATTTAAATAAAGAGCGACTGCGCCACTTCTCCTGCAACAACTAGTAGCATTTTAAAACAACAATACTTAAAAAGTCTTACCCCTTTCGCTGCTGTTTTAAGCCGTTGATTCTCCTGCCGCAATCTGGTGTTTTCCGCCATCATTTTTTGAAGCTCCGATTCAGCCTTCATCTTCCGAAAATATATCTCGTCGACCTCGGAAATGTCTATCGGCTCCCAGTCGTACACGTCATCTCCAGTATCCTCGATGTCATCATGGAACAGCGGCGGAAAATCTTCGTCCTCGATCATGCCCTCTTCAGGATATATCTCGTTCTTGGTTGGAATTGTCTGTAAGAAAATAAGATTTCATTAGCGCTGCTACGCACTCTAACACGATTTTACTCACCTTGGGTGGAAAACGAACTTTCCCTCCCGATTCCGCTCTACCTCCATTTGCTTGGGTGGCCCGATAGCCTCTCGGAACCCTCAAGCCAGTCGGAATCCGGGATGTAACGTTCGTTCGGTTCATCTTGGTGCTGAGTGAAATTTCTTCTTGCTTCTCTATTGCAATTTCAAACAGCAGTGACGAGTAATGTTGTGTGCACCTACCAAGTAGACTACTTAGATCGAAATCAGAGTGGGAAAATAGAAGCCGGCCTACTTTTGTAACATTTTCATTTTGACATACAGTGCATGTATTGCGTTACATGATTTGTTGTGATTTCGATGAAAATTGAAAACAAGTGATGTGTTTCTGTTTTAGAAATATAAAATTGAACTTTGACAAGTTGGAGCTATGGGAGATCAAACTTTATGGTGAAAAACAGGAAGTGGGTTATATCTATGGTATAACCGCAAGGGTGACGTAGGACTATCGTTGATTTGGAGATCATTTGTTTGAAGTTGAATCTAAATCCATTCTGAATGAATGAATAAATGAATATTTGGGAGACTTCGAAAACGAGAGCGTTACGTTGGAGGCACAAGGTTTTATGCATCCAATATTGGATACGGAAATATCCTACTGATGGGGAAGAATAATCTTCAGAAGCTATCCTGTTAATTGCGATTGATTGAAAAACCACAAAACCAAATGTATTTGGTCACAGTGTTACATGGATAGAAAACATTCAAATAAACTCTTTCACATGAATGTATTTTTAAATTCCCAGAGGAACTGGCAGATTATTTTCCGGAACTTTCTCGATGCTGAATGGCATCCAAACGGAAAGAATTCCGTGCGTGTATGTGTGTAGCGATGTCTTCCCGGGGAACCGTTTGTGGCATCACTCTCCTCCTGATGGATTCCCTTCTGGCCTAGGGTGCACAAACAGGCTCTTGGTGACACCGTTCATCAGCGCTTTCATGATAAACGAAGAGCTTCACCACAACAGCGACAACATGCTCCAATCGCTGTTCAATTAGAACTGAGTGGATTTCCGAGCGGCGCTCGCTTATATACCGATTGGTGATTTCAATAGCCTGTTTTGAAAGCAATTTTAAGACTGTTGAAACAAGTTTTTGGATCAAAAAGTAACAAGTATAGAACGCGTAGATATTTTATCTTTCGAATGAAGTGTTTATCATTCCATTTCGTTCAGTTGTTTAGGAGCTATTAACGCTCAAAATCTCGGTCTCCGGCGTAACGCTTTCGTTTTCGAAACTTTGATTTTACACCCCGGTATAGAAATGAAAGACGTAGTCCTACGTCAAAACAGGAGAAACTGACTGCAGCCCAGGTCCTACCAATAACTCGAACTAGCACAGGAAAGCTTCCACCAACCCGTAACATCACATCGTCATCTGGCGATTTGTCGAACTCATCAACACCGACCAGCAATGGTAATAGTGCCCCAGGTTCCAGTTTGGCGAACAAATCGGCCATAATCTCAAGTAAGGCCTCGAGGGAGGAAATAAACTAACAAATGGTACAACAACTTCGGCTAGAGAGGGCAGCACACAATCAAAAGCGTGCGATGGAACTCAAACAGCAACAAGGTAATCGGAACCGGAAAAAATGGCCTTTGAGTCGACTGGTTAATCGTTATAATTTTACTCCGAATAGATGGTGCAAACCCACCGAAACAGTCCATTGTTCAGCGTTGTATTATTGTGAAAGAACCGGACGGTACAACGAAGATTATTCAACAGAACATAACTCAATCTTCACGTTCTGCTTCTGCATCAACTTCCCAGCCGAACCAAAGGCAGCAATCTCCCGCGCCCGCCAAACCAGATGGTCCACAAAAAGTGCAAATCATTCGTGATGGGAAGGATGGGAAGGTTAGCGTTCGTGGTCTGAACCCTGGGCAACAACTGATTCAAACGCCTGACAGAAAGCTACATGTTCTAAGTGCAGCCTCTGGTATGTTTGATAGTGGTGCGCTATGATTCCTAGATCTAAGTTATTTTTTAATTTACAGGATCAAACTCAACAGCGGGCAAGCAAGCAATTGCCGCTAACATATATCACGAAAGTGGCCACCAGTGGTGGTAGTACAAGTGGTGCAACGGCTTTTTTGTCGGCCCCCAGTGACTACCACATCTACGGTTCAGTCACCGCCGTCACAAACGTCGGTACAGCAGACAGTTGCATCAACGGCGACAGCGACGGCTATTCGTAGGGATATATTTTTCCTGTATATCGAGCTTCTTTTCACATCCAGTTTTATTCCAACTACTAGCTGACGCGACGAACTTCCTCCCGCCCAAAATAGATTTTTTGATTTGAATACTTTCAAACATCCACGTTTTCTTACTAAGTGAACGTTGAGTGCAATCACTGAACTCTTCATTGATTGATTACCCTTTGACCCTTTACAATTTCCTTTTACTATAAATTGTTTAGTACTTCTACAAAAATATATATAAAGTTATTTTCAGACACAATTCTCGCTCAAGTTTCTCCGTTGCATAAAATACATGTTTGATACAGAGAATATTACAGAATAAAGACTGCTCAAATCGGACCATTCCTTCCTCGGGTTTAGGGCACACCAACACATTTGGCCTTCCATTTTTGTTTATATAGATAGAAGATACAGGAATGCGTTATTCCATCTGAAAATCCTTTTCATCTTTCGAACAAAAAACAATTTCGTTAGCACCAACATCAAATGGACTAGCAACGCTTAGTTAATTGTATAACATATGGGAATTCAATTTTCCGAATTTTCCGATTTTTCTCTCCGCTATATTGATCTACGGGAAGAGACGAATACAACGAAATATAGATGACTGAAATTGAACCATTCCTTCCTCGGGTTTTGCGCTTACCAACACATTTGGCCTTCCATTTTTATTTATAGATATATGATATGAAAATGCGTTATTTCGCCTGAAAATGCATTCCCACTTACGAACAAAGATCAATTTCGATATCGCAAATATTGAATGGACTAACAACGCTTATGATGATGTAATTTTCGAACATGTGGGATTTCATTTTTCCGAATTTTCCGACCTTCCTTTAGGATTTTCCGAAAATTTTCCGATTTTTCTCTACACTATATTGATCTACGGGAAGAGACGAATACAACAAAATACAGGAGGCTAAAATCGGACCATCCCTTCTTCGGGTTTTCCGCTTATCAACAGATTTTGCCTTACATTTTTATTTATATAGATTGGGGATCAGTAAGCGCCATTCGTTTTTAGAACTATCCTTCCATAAAACATAACACCAACACTTGTCACTAAACTTCCTGCTAAAAGACTTGCTCTTGGCCACTCCCTCTGCTTGAATTTAGTATCATTAGATAGCAAGTGGAATGTGTTTTGAGATCCCAAAGGTAGTGATCACTTATCCATCAAGATTTGTATCCAAATTTGTATTTGTATTTGTATTGTTCGGACTGTTTACTACTGACGAACATTTATGATCTGAGCATCACATCGCTCTGGTTTTCAGTGTCCGAAACGAGTGGCTGATGACGAGTGCAGTTTTGCTTTACACCGGTCTCCCGTCTCGCCTGCAAAGACGCACTCGGAGAGTTAATTTTACATTCGGTAACATTCGGGTTGTGGCGAGCTAAACTGAGCGGAGAGGCGAGATACTGCGAATCGTATACTGTAGAAACACTTGCCTCCGTGGAGCAAATTACTGCTGCGATTTGCACACAAACCGAGTGGAAAGAGTCTTTCGTTTCTTCTATCTAGATCCGTTGATGCGATCTATTAATAGACTCAGAGTAATCAAGAGAACATCATTCTGTTGGGAAGGGAGAGGAGTAATAGTTGATCGCAACTTGTACAGATCGCGATCTGTGCAGTTTGCGATTAATCATGGATCGAATCATGGTCGCATAATTTCCATCCTTGCTTCAATTCTATTTATCATTCTTCTTGCATGTATCCAAACTGCCAGCATTTCACTGTTTTGCTGCAGGGATGTAAGTCCGTGTTTATACACTGAGAAATTTAGTGGGGGTTTGTCGCAGTAGTTGCGACACATTGATTAGAAATAAAACCAACAATATATTTATGTGGACATCACTGATCTAGCCATCAATTCCGGAGATGGTTAATCAATTCTTCTATGGAGGAACCTAAACTATTTTCTCGTTTGGTCCATGAATGCGCACTTCGCGCTCAAACGAAACCCATCCCAGAATCCATTATTCGTCGAAGGGCTCCTAAACCTAAACCATGGCGGAATGAAAAGAGAGTCTAGCTTTATGTTGAAAAATCGTATGCACTTAAAGCCTCCCGGAAACATGGAGTCATCGTCAATTTTAAAATTTTCCTAACACTTGAGTCTAAGTTTAAATTTTTTTTAAAGGGAGTTCGATTGCATCAGTGAAAAAATAGTAACAACTCGGTTTTAGAATATACATTAAATTAGTTTATTGTAAATTAATTTATTTTATTTTATTTTACAACAAAAATTGTTAAAAAAAATATTAAAGCTAAATCGTGACTTGGCCCCATCTCTATGAATTTTCTCGGTTTGATCTATCACCTATGGGAAATAAAACATATTAACACAAATTTGTATTTTTTTAATTTGGAAAATGAACTCACGTCACTCCTTGTGTCACCTACTCATAGCCATTTCTCAGTGTTGTAGGCTAGCAAGTCAGGCCAAGGCCAGAAGATTCCCCTCGATAGCTCTCATGTATTTGATGCAATATAAGAAAGAAAAAAATATTAATAATATCTACAGCGGAAAACAATAGAACAATCAAATAATAGAAAAATCAATAGTGTAAAAAAATAACAACTCTGAAACTCAAAGTAACATAAGAAAATCCAACAAAATACGGAAAACAATAATGGTATAAATAAAATAAATCTAAATACTACTGAGAAACATCCAAATATTACAGAAAAACTAAAACATCAAAAATATATCAAACAAAACTCACAGCATAACAATAAATTCTACAACACGGAATAGTACAACGCAACTAAACTCAACAAAACAAATGAAGACAACAACAGAACAAATGCAATAAATACAACGGAACAACTTGAAATAACAAAATTTGAAGATAACAAACAAAAACACTGAACGCTTCCTAATTACGTGTATAATAAGATTTAAATAAAGAGCGACTGCGCCACTTCTCCTGCAACAACTAGTAGCATTTTAAAACAACAATACTTAAAAAGTCTTACCCCTTTCGCTGCTGTTTTAAGCCGTTGATTCTCCTGAAATGTCTATCGGCTCCCAGTCGTACACGTCATCTCCAGTATCCTCGATGTCATCATGGAACAGCGGCGGAAAATCTTCGTCCTCGATCATGCCCTCTTCAGGATATATCTCGTTCTTGGTTGGAATTGTCTGTAAGAAAATAAGATTTCATTAGCGCTGCTACGCACTCTAACACGATTTTACTCACCTTGGGTGGAAAACGAACTTTCCCTCCCGATTCCGCTCTACCTCCATTTGCTTGGGTGGCCCGATAGCCTCTCGGAACCCTCAAGCCAGTCGGAATCCGGGATGTAACGTTCGTTCGGTTCATCTTGGTGCTGAGTGAAATTTCTTCTTGCTTCTCTATTGCAATTTCAAACAGCAGTGACAAGTAATGTTGTGTGCACCTACCAAGTAGACTACTTGGATCGAAATCAGAGTGGGAAAATAGATGCCGGTCTACTTTTGTACCATTTTCATTTTGACATACAGTGCATGTATTGCGTTACATGATTTGTTGTGATTTCGATGAAAATTGAAAACAAGTGATGTGTTTCTGTTTTAGAAATATAAAATTGAACTTTGACAAGTTGGAGCTATGGGAGATCAAACTTTATGGTGAAAAACAGGAGAAACTGACTGCAGCCCAGGTCCTACCAATAACACGAACTAGCACAGGAAAGCTTCCACCAACCCGTAACATCACATCGTCATCTGGCGATTTGTCGAACTCATCAACACCGACCAGCAATGGTAATAGTGCCCCAGGTTCCAGTTTGGCGAACAAATCGGCCATAATCTCTAGTAAGGCCTCGAGGGAGGAAATAAACTAACAAATGGTACAACAACTTCGGCTAGAGAGGGCAGCACACAATCAAAAGCGTGCGATGGAACTCAAACAGCAACAAGGTAATCGGAACCGGAAAAAATGGCCTTTGAGTCGACTGGTTAATCGTTATAATTTTACTCCGAATAGATGGTGCAAACCCACCGAAACAGTCCATTGTTCAGCGTTGTATTATTGTGAAAGAACCGGACGGTACAACGAAGATTATTCAACAGAACATAACTCAATCTTCACGGTCTGCTTCTGCATCAACTTCCCAGCCGAACCAAAGGCAGCAATCTCCCGCGCCCGCCAAACCAGATGGTCCACAAAAAGTGCAAATCATTCGTGATGGGAAGGATGGGAAGGTTAGCGTTCGTGGTCTGAACCCTGGGCAACAACTGATTCAAACGCCTGACAGAAAGCTACATGTTCTAAGTGCAGCCTCTGGTATGTTTGATAGTGGTGCGCTATGATTCCTAGATCTAAGTTATTTTTTAATTTACAGGATCAAACTCAACAGCGGGCAAGCAAGCAATTGCCGCTAACATATATCATGAAAGTGGCCACCAGTGGTGGTAGTACAAGTGGTGCAACGGCTTTTTTGTCGGCCCCCAGTGACTACCACATCTACGGTTCAGTCACCGCCGTCACAAACGTCGGTACAGCAGACAGTTGCATCAACGGCGACAGCGACGGCTATTCGTAGGGATATATTTTTCCTGTATATCGAACTTCTTTTCACATCCAGTTTTATTCCAACTACTAGCTGACGCGACGAACTTCGTCCCGCCCAAAATAGATTTTTTGATTTGAATACTTTCAAACATCCACGTTTTCTTACTAAGTGAACGTTGAGTGCAATCACTGAACTCTTCATTGATTGATTACCCTTTGACCCTTTACAATTTCATTTTACTATAAATTGTTTAGTACTTCTACAAAAATATATATAAAGTTATTTTCAGACACAATTCTCGCTCAAGATTCTTCAAGCATTTGGAAATAACATGTTTCTCCGTTGCATGAAATACATGTTTGATACAGAGAATATTACAGAATAAAGACTGCTCAAATCGGACCATTCCTTCCTCGGGTTTAGGGCACACCAACACATTTGGCCTTCCATTTTTGTTTATATAGATAGAAGATACAGGAATGCGTTATTCCATCTGAAAATCCTTTTCATCTTTCGAACAAAAAACAATTTCGTTAGCACCAACATCAAATGGACTAGCAACGCTTAGTTAATTGTATAACATATGGGAATTCAATTTTCCGAATTTTCCGATTTTTCTCTCCGCTATATTGATCTACGGGAAGAGACGAATACAACGAAATATAGATGACTGAAATTGAACCATTCCTTCCTCGGGTTTTGCGCTTACCAACACATTTGGCCTTCCATTTTTATTTATAGATATATGATATGAGAATGCGTTATTTCGCCTGAAAATGCATTCCCACTTACGAACAAAGATCAATTTCGATATCGCAAATATTGAATGGACTAACAACGCTTATGATGATGTAATTTTCGAACATGTGGGAATTCATTTTTCCGAATTTTCCGACCTTCCTTTAGGATTTTCCGAAAATTTTCCGATTTTTCTCTACACTATATTGATCTACGGGAAGAGACGAATACAACAAAATACAGGAGGCTAAAATCGGACCATCCCTTCTTCGGGTTTTCCGCTTATCAACAGATTTTGCCTTACATTTTTATTTATATAGATTGGGGATCAGTAAGCGCCATTCGTTTTTAGAATTATCCTTCCATAAAACATAACACCAACACTTGTCACTAAACTTCCTGCTAAAAGACGTGCTCTTGGCCACTCCCTCTGCTTGAATTTAGTATCATTAGATAGCAAGTGGAATGTGTTTTGAGATCCCAAAGGTAGTGATCACTTATCCATCAAGATTTGTATCCAAATTTGTATTTGTAGTTGTATTGTTCGGACTGTTTACTACTGACGAACATTTATGATCTGAGCATCACATCGCTCTGGTTTTCAGTGTCCGAAACGAGTGGCTGATGACGAGTGCAGTTTTGCTTTACACCGGTCTCCCGTCTCGCCTGCAAAGACGCACTCGGAGAGTTAATTTTACATTCGGTAACATTCGGGTTGTGGCGAGCTAAACTGAGCGGAGAGGCGAGATACTGCGAATCGTATACTGTAGAAACACTTGCCTCCGTGGAGCAAATTACTGCTGCGATTTGCACACAAACCGAGTGGAAAGAGTCTTTCGTTTCTTCTATCTAGATCCGTTGATGCGATCTATTAATAGACTCAGAGTAATCAAGAGAACATCATTCTGTTGGGAAGGGAGAGGAGTAATAGTTGATCGCAACTTGTACAGATCGCGATCTGTGCAGTTTGCGATTAATCATGGATCGAATCATGGTCGCATAATTTCCATCCTTGCTTCAATTCTATTTATCATTCTTCTTGCATGTATCCAAACTGCCAGCATTTCACTGTTTTGCTGCAGGGATGTAAGTCCGTGTTTATACACTGAGAAATTTAGTGGGGGTTTGTCGCAGTAGTTGCGACACATTGATTAGAAATAAAACCAACAATATATTTATGTGGACATCACTGATCTAGCCATCAATTCCGGAGATGGTTAATCAATTCTTCTATGGAGGAACCTAAACTATTTTCTCGTTTGGTCCATGAATGCGCACTTCGCGCTCAAACGAAACCCATCCCAGAATCCATTATTCGTCGAAGGGCTCCTAAACCTAAACCATGGCGGAATGAAAAGAGAGTCTAGCTTTATGTTGAAAAATCGTATGCACTTAAAGCCTCCCGGAAACATGGAGTCATCGTCAATTTTAAAATTTTCCTAACACTTGAGTCTAAGTTTAAATTTTTTTTAAAGGGAGTTCGATTGCATCAGTGAAAAAATAGTAACAACTCGGTTTTAGAATATACATTAAATTAGTTTATTGTAAATTAATTTATTTTATTTTATTTTACAACAAAAATTGTTAAAAAAAATATTAAAGCTAAATCGTGACTTGGCCCCATCTCTATGAATTTTCTCGGTTTGATCTATCACCTATGGGAAATAAAACATATTAACACAAATTTGTATTTTTTTAATTTGGAAAATGAACTCACGTCACTCCTTGTGTCACCTACTCATAGCCATTTCTCAGTGTTGTAGGCTAGCAAGTCAGGCCAAGGCCAGAAGATTCCCCTCGATAGCTCTCATGTATTTGATGCAATATAAGAAAGAAAAAAATATTAATAATATCTACAGCGGAAAACAATAGAACAATCAAATAATAGAAAAATCAATAGTGTAAAAAAATAACAACTCTGAAACTCAAAGTAACATAAGAAAATCCAACAAAATACGGAAAACAATAATGGTATAAATAAAATAAATCTAAATACTACTGAGAAACATCCAAATATTACAGAAAAACTAAAACATCAAAAATATATCAAACAAAACTCACAGCATAACAATAAATTCTACAACACGGAATAGTACAACGCAACTAAACTCAACAAAACAAATGAAGACAACAACAGAACAAATGCAATAAATACAACGGAACAACTTGAAATAACAAAATTTGAAGATAACAAACAAAAACACTGAACGCTTCCTAATTACGTGTATAATAAGATTTAAATAAAGAGCGACTGCGCCACTTCTCCTGCAACAACTAGTAGCATTTTAAAACAACAATACTTAAAAAGTCTTACCCCTTTCGCTGCTGTTTTAAGCCGTTGATTCTCCTGAAATGTCTATCGGCTCCCAGTCGTACACGTCATCTCCAGTATCCTCGATGTCATCATGGAACAGCGGCGGAAAATCTTCGTCCTCGATCATGCCCTCTTCAGGATATATCTCGTTCTTGGTTGGAATTGTCTGTAAGAAAATAAGATTTCATTAGCGCTGCTACGCACTCTAACACGATTTTACTCACCTTGGGTGGAAAACGAACTTTCCCTCCCGATTCCGCTCTACCTCCATTTGCTTGGGTGGCCCGATAGCCTCTCGGAACCCTCAAGCCAGTCGGAATCCGGGATGTAACGTTCGTTCGGTTCATCTTGGTGCTGAGTGAAATTTCTTCTTGCTTCTCTATTGCAATTTCAAACAGCAGTGACAAGTAATGTTGTGTGCACCTACCAAGTAGACTACTTGGATCGAAATCAGAGTGGGAAAATAGATGCCGGTCTACTTTTGTACCATTTTCATTTTGACATACAGTGCATGTATTGCGTTACATGATTTGTTGTGATTTCGATGAAAATTGAAAACAAGTGATGTGTTTCTGTTTTAGAAATATAAAATTGAACTTTGACAAGTTGGAGCTATGGGAGATCAAACTTTATGGTGAAAAACAGGAGAAACTGACTGCAGCCCAGGTCCTACCAATAACTCGAACTAGCACAGGAAAGCTTCCACCAACCCGTAACATCACATCGTCATCTGGCGATTTGTCGAACTCATCAACACCGACCAGCAATGGTAATAGTGCCCCAGGTTCCAGTTTGGCGAACAAATCGGCCATAATCTCTAGTAAGGCCTCGAGGGAGGAAATAAACTAACAAATGGTACAACAACTTCGGCTAGAGAGGGCAGCACACAATCAAAAGCGTGCGATGGAACTCAAACAGCAACAAGGTAATCGGAACCGGAAAAAATGGCCTTTGAGTCGACTGGTTAATCGTTATAATTTTACTCCGAATAGATGGTGCAAACCCACCGAAACAGTCCATTGTTCAGCGTTGTATTATTGTGAAAGAACCGGACGGTACAACGAAGATTATTCAACAGAACATAACTCAATCTTCACGGTCTGCTTCTGCATCAACTTCCCAGCCGAACCAAAGGCAGCAATCTCCCGCGCCCGCCAAACCAGATGGTCCACAAAAAGTGCAAATCATTCGTGATGGGAAGGATGGGAAGGTTAGCGTTCGTGGTCTGAACCCTGGGCAACAACTGATTCAAACGCCTGACAGAAAGCTACATGTTCTAAGTGCAGCCTCTGGTATGTTTGATAGTGGTGCGCTATGATTCCTAGATCTAAGTTATTTTTTAATTTACAGGATCAAACTCAACAGCGGGCAAGCAAGCAATTGCCGCTAACATATATCATGAAAGTGGCCACCAGTGGTGGTAGTACAAGTGGTGCAACGGCTTTTTTGTCGGCCCCCAGTGACTACCACATCTACGGTTCAGTCACCGCCGTCACAAACGTCGGTACAGCAGACAGTTGCATCAACGGCGACAGCGACGGCTATTCGTAGGGATATATTTTTCCTGTATATCGAACTTCTTTTCACATCCAGTTTTATTCCAACTACTAGCTGACGCGACGAACTTCGTCCCGCCCAAAATAGATTTTTTGATTTGAATACTTTCAAACATCCACGTTTTCTTACTAAGTGAACGTTGAGTGCAATCACTGAACTCTTCATTGATTGATTACCCTTTGACCCTTTACAATTTCATTTTACTATAAATTGTTTAGTACTTCTACAAAAATATATATAAAGTTATTTTCAGACACAATTCTCGCTCAAGATTCTTCAAGCATTTGGAAATAACATGTTTCTCCGTTGCATGAAATACATGTTTGATACAGAGAATATTACAGAATAAAGACTGCTCAAATCGGACCATTCCTTCCTCGGGTTTAGGGCACACCAACACATTTGGCCTTCCATTTTTGTTTATATAGATAGAAGATACAGGAATGCGTTATTCCATCTGAAAATCCTTTTCATCTTTCGAACAAAAAACAATTTCGTTAGCACCAACATCAAATGGACTAGCAACGCTTAGTTAATTGTATAACATATGGGAATTCAATTTTCCGAATTTTCCGATTTTTCTCTCCGCTATATTGATCTACGGGAAGAGACGAATACAACGAAATATAGATGACTGAAATTGAACCATTCCTTCCTCGGGTTTTGCGCTTACCAACACATTTGGCCTTCCATTTTTATTTATAGATATATGATATGAGAATGCGTTATTTCGCCTGAAAATGCATTCCCACTTACGAACAAAGATCAATTTCGATATCGCAAATATTGAATGGACTAACAACGCTTATGATGATGTAATTTTCGAACATGTGGGAATTCATTTTTCCGAATTTTCCGACCTTCCTTTAGGATTTTCCGAAAATTTTCCGATTTTTCTCTACACTATATTGATCTACGGGAAGAGACGAATACAACAAAATACAGGAGGCTAAAATCGGACCATCCCTTCTTCGGGTTTTCCGCTTATCAACAGATTTTGCCTTACATTTTTATTTATATAGATTGGGGATCAGTAAGCGCCATTCGTTTTTAGAATTATCCTTCCATAAAACATAACACCAACACTTGTCACTAAACTTCCTGCTAAAAGACGTGCTCTTGGCCACTCCCTCTGCTTGAATTTAGTATCATTAGATAGCAAGTGGAATGTGTTTTGAGATCCCAAAGGTAGTGATCACTTATCCATCAAGATTTGTATCCAAATTTGTATTTGTAGTTGTATTGTTCGGACTGTTTACTACTGACGAACATTTATGATCTGAGCATCACATCGCTCTGGTTTTCAGTGTCCGAAACGAGTGGCTGATGACGAGTGCAGTTTTGCTTTACACCGGTCTCCCGTCTCGCCTGCAAAGACGCACTCGGAGAGTTAATTTTACATTCGGTAACATTCGGGTTGTGGCGAGCTAAACTGAGCGGAGAGGCGAGATACTGCGAATCGTATACTGTAGAAACACTTGCCTCCGTGGAGCAAATTACTGCTGCGATTTGCACACAAACCGAGTGGAAAGAGTCTTTCGTTTCTTCTATCTAGATCCTTTGATGCGATCTATTAATAGACTCAGAGTAATCAAGAGAACATCATTCTGTTGGGAAGGGAGAGGAGTAATAGTTGATCGCAACTTGTACTTGTGCAGTTTGCGATTAATCATGGATCGAATCATGGTCGCATAATTTCCATCCTTGCTTCAATTCTATTTATCATTCTTCTTGCATGTATCCAAACTGCCAGCATTTCACTGTTTTGCTGCAGGGATGTAAGTCCGTGTTTATACACTGAGAAATTTAGTGGGGGTTTGTCGCAGTAGTTGCGACACATTGATTAGAAATAAAACCAACAATATATTTATGTGGACATCACTGATCTAGCCATCAATTCCGGAGATGGTTAATCAATTCTTATATGGAGGAACCTAAACTATTTTCTCGTTTGGTCCATGAATGCGCACGTCGCGCTCAAACGAAACCCATCCCAGAATCCATTATTCGTCGAAGGGCTCCTAAACCTAAACCATGGCGGAATGAAAAGAGAGTCTAGCTTTATGTTGAAAAATCGTATGCACTTAAAGCCTCCCGGAAACATGGAGTCATCGTCAATGTTAAAATTTTCCTAACACTTGAGTCTAAGCTTGAAATTTTTTTAAAGGGAGTTCGATTGCATCAGTGAAAAAATAGTAACAACTCGGTTTTAGAATATACATTAAATTAGTTTATTGTAAATTAATTAATTTTATTTTATTTTACAACAAAAATTGTTAAAAAAAATATTAAAGCTAAATCGTGACTTGGCTCCATCTCTATGAATTTCCTCGGTTTGATCTATCACCTATGGGAAATAAAACATATTAACACAAATTTGTATTTTTTTAATTTGGAAAATGAACTCACGTCACTCCTTGTGTCACCTACTCATAGCCATTTCTCAGTGTTGTAGGCTAGCAAGTCAGGCCAAGGCCAGAAGATTCCCCTCGATAGCTCTCATGTATTTGATGCAATGTAAGAAAGAAAAAAATATTAATAATATCTACAGCAGAAAACAATAGAACAATCAAATAATAGAAAAATCAATAGTGTAAAAAAATAACAACTCTGAAACTCAAAGTAACATAAGAAAATCCAACAAAATACGGAAAACAATAATGGTATAAATAAAATAAATCTAAATACTACTGAGAAACATCCAAATATTACAGAAAAACTAAAACATCAAAAATATATCAAACAAAACTCACAGCATAACAATAAATTCTACAACACGGAATAGTACAACGCAACTAAACTCAACAAAACAAATGAAGACAACAACAGAACAAATGCAATAAATACAACGGAACAACTTGAAATAACAAAATTTGAAGATAACAAACAAAAACACTGAACGCTTCCTAATTACGTGTATAATAAAAGATTTAAATAAAGAGCGACTGCGCCACTTCTCCTGCAACAACTAGTAGCATTTTAAAACAACAATACTTAAAAAGTCTTACCCCTTTCGCTGCTGTTTTAAGCCGTTGATTCTCCTGCCGCAATCTGGTGTTTTCCGCCATCATTTTTTGAAGCTCCGATTCAGCCTTCATCTTCCGAAAATATATCTCGTCGACCTCGGAAATGTCTATCGGCTCCCAGTCGTACACGTCATCTCCAGTATCCTCGATGTCATCATGGAACAGCGGCGGAAAATCTTCGTCCTCGATCATGCCCTCTTCAGGATATATCTCGTTCTTGGTTGGAATTGTCTGTAAGAAAATAAGATTTCATTAGCGCTGCTACGCACTCTAACACGATTTTACTCACCTTGGGTGGAAAACGAACTTTCCCTCCCGATTCCGCTCTACCTCCATTTGCTTGGGTGGCCCGATAGCCTCTCGGAACCCTCAAGCCAGTCGGAATCCGGGATGTAACGTTCGTTCGGTTCATCTTGGTGCTGAGTGAAATTTCTTCTTGCTTCTCTATTGCAATTTCAAACAGCAGTGACGAGTAATGTTGTGTGCACCTACCAAGTAGACTACTTGGATCGAAATCAGAGTGGGAAAATAGAAGCCGGCCTACTTTTGTAACATTTTCATTTTGACATACAGTGCATGTATTGCGTTACATGATTTGTTGTGATTTCGATGAAAATTGAAAACAAGTGATGTGTTTCTGTTTTAGAAATATAAAATTGAACTTTGACAAGTTGGAGCTATGGGAGATCAAACTTTATGGTGAAAAACAGGAAGTGGGTTATATCTATGGTATAACCGCAAGGGTGACGTAGGACTATCGTTGATTTGGAGATCATTTGTTTGAAGTTGAATCTAAATCCATTCTGAATGAATGAATAAATGAATATTTGGGAGACTTCGAAAACGAGAGCGTTACGTTGGAGGCACAAGGTTTTATGCATCCAATATTGGATACGGAAATATCCTACTGATGGGGAAGAATAATCTTCAGAAGCTATCCTGTTAATTGCGATTGATTGAAAAACCACAAAACCAAATGTATTTGGTCACAGTGTTACATGGATAGAAAACATTCAAATAAACTCTTTCACATGAATGTATTTTTAAATTCCCAGAGGAACTGGCAGATTATTTTCCGGAACTTTCTCGATGCTGAATGGCATCCAAACGGAAAGAATTCCGTGCGTGTATGTGTGTGTAGCGATGTCTTCCCGGGGAACCGTTTGTGGCATCACTCTCCTCCTGATGGATTCCCTTCTGGCCTAGGGTGCACAAACAGGCTCTTGGTGACACCGTTCATCAGCGCTTTCATGATAAACGAAGAGCTTCACCACAACAGCGACAACATGCTCCAATCGCTGTTCAATTAGAACTGAGTGGATTTCCGAGCGGCGCTCGCTTATATACCGATTGGTGATTTCAATAGCCTGTTTTGAAAGCAATTTTAAGACTATTGAAACAAGTTTTTGGATCAAAAAGTAACAAGTATAGAACGCGTAGATATTTTATCTTTCGAATGAAGTGTTTATCATTCCATTTCGTTCAGTTGTTTAGGAGCTATTAACGCTCAAAATCTCGGTCTCCGGCGTAACGCTTTCGTTTTCGAAACTTTGATTTTACACCCCGGTATAGAAATGAAAGACGTAGTCCTACGTCAAAACAGGAGAAACTGACTGCAGCCCAGGTCCTACCAATAACTCGAACTAGCACAGGAAAGCTTCCACCAACCCGTAACATCACATCGTCATCTGGCGATTTGTCGAACTCATCAACACCGACCAGCAATGGTAATAGTGCCCCAGGTTCCAGTTTGGCGAACAAATCGGCCATAATCTCTAGTAAGGCCTCGAGGGAGGAAATAAACTAACAAATGGTACAACAACTTCGGCTAGAGAGGGCAGCACACAATCAAAAGCGTGCGATGGAACTCAAACAGCAACAAGGTAATCGGAACCGGAAAAAATGGCCTTTGAGTCGACTGGTTAATCGTTATAATTTTACTCCGAATAGATGGTGCAAACCCACCGAAACAGTCCATTGTTCAGCGTTGTATTATTGTGAAAGAACCGGACGGTACAACGAAGATTATTCAACAGAACATAACTCAATCTTCACGGTCTGCTTCTGCATCAACTTCCCAGCCGAACCAAAGGCAGCAATCTCCCGCGCCCGCCAAACCAGATGGTCCACAAAAAGTGCAAATCATTCGTGATGGGAAGGATGGGAAGGTTAGCGTTCGTGGTCTGAACCCTGGGCAACAACTGATTCAAACGCCTGACAGAAAGCTACATGTTCTAAGTGCAGCCTCTGGTATGTTTGATAGTGGTGCGCTATGATTCCTAGATCTAAGTTATTTTTTAATTTACAGGATCAAACTCAACAGCGGGCAAGCAAGCAATTGCCGCTAACATATATCACGAAAGTGGCCACCAGTGGTGGTAGTACAAGTGGTGCAACGGCTTTTTTGTCGACCCCCAGTGACTACCACATCTACGGTTCAGTCACCGCCGTCACAAACGTCGGTACAGCAGACAGTTGCATCAACGGCGACAGCGACGGCTATTCGTAGGGATATATTTTTCCTGTATATCGAGCTTCTTTTCACATCCAGTTTTATTCCAACTACTAGCTGACGCGACGAAATTCGTCCCGCCCAAAATAGATTTTTTGATTTGAATACTTTCAAACATCCACGTTTTCTTACTAAGTGAACGTTGAGTGCAATCACTGAACTCTTCATTGATTGATTACCCTTTGACCCTTTACAATTTCCTTTTACTATAAATTGTTTAGTACTTCTACAAAAATATATATAAAGTTATTTTCAGACACAATTCTCGCTCAAGATTCTTCAAGCATGAAATACATGTTTGATACAGAGAATATTACAGAATAAAGACTGCTCAAATCGGACCATTCCTTCCTCGGGTTTAGGGCACACCAACACATTTGGCCTTCCATTTTTGTTTATATAGATAGAAGATACAGGAATGCGTTATTCCATCTGAAAATCCTTTTCATCTTTCGAACAAAAAACAATTTCGTTAGCACCAACATCAAATGGACTAGCAACGCTTAGTTAATTGTATAACATATGGGAATTCAATTTTCCGATTTTTCTCTCCGCTATATTGATCTACGGGAAGAGACGAATACAACGAAATATAGATGACTGAAATTGAACCATTCCTTCCTCGGGTTTTGCGCTTACCAACACATTTGGCCTTCCATTTTTATTTATAGATATATGATATGAAAATGCGTTATTTCGCCTGAAAATGCATTCCCACTTACGAACAAAGATCAATTTCGATATCGCAAATATAGAATGGACTAACAACGCTTATGATGATGTAATTTTCGAACATGTGGGATTTCATTTTTCCGAATTTTCCGACCTTCCTTTAGGATTTTCCGAAAATTTTCCGATTTTTCTCTACACTATATTGATCTACGGGAAGAGACGAATACAACAAAATACAGGAGGCTAAAATCGGACCATCCCTTCTTCGGGTTTTCCGCTTATCAACAGATTTTGCCTTACATTTTTATTTATATAGATTGGGGATCAGTAAGCGCCATTCGTTTTTAGAACTATCCTTCCATAAAACATAACACCAACACTTGTCACTAAACTTCCTGCTAAAAGACGTGCTCTTGGCCACTCCCTCTGCTTGAATTTAGTATCATTAGATAGCAAGTGGAATGTGTTTTGAGATCCCAAAGGTAGTGATCACTTATCCATCAAGATTTGTATCCAAATTTGTATTTGTAGTTGTATTGTTCGGACTGTTTACTACTGACGAACATTTATGATCTGAGCATCACATCGCTCTGGTTTTCAGTGTCCGAAACGAGTGGCTGATGACGAGTGCAGTTTTGCTTTACACCGGTCTCCCGTCTCGCCTGCAAAGACGCACTCGGAGAGTTAATTTTACATTCGGGTTGTGGCGAGCTAAACTGAGCGGAGAGGCGAGATACTGCGAATCGTATACTGTAGAAACACTTGCCTCCGTGGAGCAAATTACTGCTGCGATTTGCACACAAACCGAGTGGAAAGAGTCTTTCGTTTCTTCTATCTAGATCCTTTGATGCGATCTATTAATAGACTCAGAGTAATCAAGAGAACATCATTCTGTTGGGAAGGGAGAGGAGTAATAGTTGATCGCAACTTGTACTTGTGCAGTTTGCGATTAATCATGGATCGAATCATGGTCGCATAATTTCCATCCTTGCTTCAATTCTATTTATCATTCTTCTTGCATGTATCCAAACTGCCAGCATTTCACTGTTTTGCTGCAGGGATGTAAGTCCGTGTTTATACACTGAGAAATTTAGTGGGGGTTTGTCGCAGTAGTTGCGACACATTGATTAGAAATAAAACCAACAATATATTTATGTGGACATCACTGATCTAGCCATCAATTCCGGAGATGGTTAATCAATTCTTCTATGGAGGAACCTAAACTATTTTCTCGTTTGGTCCATGAATGCGCACTTCGCGCTCAAACGAAACCCATCCCAGAATCCATTATTCGTCGAAGGGCTCCTAAACCTAAACCATGGCGGAATGAAAAGAGAGTCTAGCTTTATGTTGAAAAATCGTATGCACCTAAAGCCTCCCGGAAACATGGAGTCATCGTCAATTTTAAAATTTTCCTAACACTTGAGTCTAAGTTTGAAATTTTTTTAAAGGGAGTTCGATTGCATCAGTGAAAAAATAGTAACAACTCGGTTTTAGAATATACATTAAATTAGTTTATTGTAAATTAATTAATTTTATTTTATTTTACAACAAAAATTGTTAAAAAAAATATTAAAGCTAAATCGTGACTTGGCCCCATCTCTATGAATTTTCTCGGTTTGATCTATCACCTATGGGAAATAAAACATATTAACACAAATTTGTATTTTTTTAATTTGGAAAATGAACTCACGTCACTCCTTGTGTCACCTACTCATAGCCATTTCTCAGTGTTGTAGGCTAGCAAGTCAGGCCAAGGCCAGAAGATTTCCCTCGATAGCTCTCATGTATTTGATGCAATGTAAGAAAGAAAAAAATATTAATAATATCTACAGCGGAAAACAATAGAACAATCAAATAATAGAAAAATCAATAGTGTAAAAAAATAACAACTCTGAAACTCAAAGTAACATAAGAAAATCCAACAAAATACGGAAAACAATAATGGTATAAATAAAATAAATCTAAATACTACTGAGAAACATCCAAATATTACAGAAAAACTAAAACATCAAAAATATATCAAACAAAACTCACAGCATAACAATAAATTCTACAACACGGAATAGTACAACGCAACTAAACTCAACAAAACAAATGAAGACAACAACAGAACAAATGCAATAAATACAACGGAACAACTTGAAATAACAAAATTTGAAGATAACAAACAAAAACACTGAACGCTTCCTAATTACGTGTATAATAAGATTTAAATAAAGAGCGACTGCGCCACTTCTCCTGCAACAACTAGTAGCATTTTAAAACAACAATACTTAAAAAGTCTTACCCCTTTCGCTGCTGTTTTAAGCCGTTGATTCTCCTGCCGCAATCTGGTGCTTTCCGCCATCATTTTTTGAAGCTCCGATTCAGCCTTCATCTTCCGAAAAAATATCTCGTCGACCTCGGAAATGTCTATCGGCTCCCAGTCGTACACGTCATCTCCAGTATCCTCGATGTCATCATGGAACAGCGGCGGAAAATCTTCGTCCTCGATCATGCCCTCTTCAGGATATATCTCGTTCTTGGTTGGAATTGTCTGTAAGAAAATAAGATTTCATTAGCGCTGCTACGCACTCTAACACGATTTTACTCACCTTGGGTGGAAAACGAACTTTCCCTCCCGATTCCGCTCTACCTCCATTTGCTTGGGTGGCCCGATAGCCTCTCGGAACCCTCAAGCCAGTCGGAATCCGGGATGTAACGTTCGTTCGGTTCATCTTGGTGCTGAGTGAAATTTCTTCTTGCTTCTCTATTGCAATTTCAAACAGCAGTGACAAGTAATGTTGTGTGCACCTACCAAGTATACTACTTGGATCGAAATCAGAGTGGGAAAATCGGGGCTCTGGCAACCCTATCCCATCCAATGCAAATTGAGCGTAGGCAGCATAAAACTGGGCTCGCGCTTAGGGGGCTCACGTATTGTTTAATGTTTGGAGTCATATATGTTAATATTTGATTACGTTGGATAGTTTTTTTTTGGCAAGCGATGTTTGGATACCCATCCGGAAACTTTCTTGTCGATTTGCAATTCAAATCACAGCCGAAGAATCGCGCGGAGCACTTCATTTTGAATTTTAGGTTATGATTTCTATGCTCATGATTTTCTATGCTGGCTACTGAAAGGCGGCCATCTTAGCAATCCCTTGGGGAAAATAGATGCCGGTCTACTTTTGTACCATTTTCATTTTGACATACAGTGCATGTATTGCGTTACATGATTTGTTGTGATTTCGATGAAAATTGAAAACAAGTGATGTGTTTCTGTTTTAGAAATATAAAATTGAACTTTGACAAGTTGGAGCTATGGGAGATCAAACTTTATGGTGAAAAACAGGAGAAACTGACTGCAGCCCAGGTCCTACCAATAACTCGAACTAGCACAGGAAAGCTTCCACCAACCCGTAACATCACATCGTCATCTGGCGATTTGTCGAACTCATCAACACCGACCAGCAATGGTAATAGTGCCCCAGGTTCCAGTTTGACGAACAGATCGGCCATAATCTCTAGTAAGGCCTCGAGGGAGGAAATAAACTAACAAATGGTACAACAACTTCGGCTAGAGAGGGCAGCACACAATCAAAAGCGTGCGATGGAACTCAAACAGCAACAAGGTAATCGGAACCGGAAAAAATGGCCTTTGAGTCGACTGGTTAATCGTTATAATTTTACTCCGAATAGATGGTGCAAACCCACCGAAACAGTCCATTGTTCAGCGTTGTATTATTGTGAAAGAACCGGACGGTACAACGAAGATTATTCAACAGAACATAACTCAATCTTCACGGTCTGCTTCTGCATCAACTTCCCAGCCGAACCAAAGGCAGCAATCTCCCGCGCCCGCCAAACCAGATGGTCCACAAAAAGTGCAAATCATTCGTGATGGGAAGGATGGGAAGGTTAGTGTTCGTGGTCTGAACCCTGGGCAACAACTGATTCAAACGCCTGACAGAAAGCTACATGTTCTAAGTGCAGCCTCTGGTATGTTTGATAGTGGTGCGCTATGATTCCTAGATCTAAGTTATTTTTTAATTTACAGGATCAAACTCAACAGCGGGCAAGCAAGCAATTGCCGCTAACATATATCATGAAAGTGGCCACCAGTGGTGGTAGTACAAGTGGTGCAACGGCTTTTTTGTCGGTCCCCAGTGACTACCACATCTACGGTTCAGTCACCGCCGTCACAAACGTCGGTACAGCAGACAGTTGCATCAACGGCGACAGCGACGGCTATTCGTAGGGATATATTTTTCCTGTATATCGAGCTTCTTTTCACATCCAGTTTTATTCCAACTACTAGCTGACGCGACGAACTTCGTCCCGCCCAAAATAGATTTTTTGATTTGAATACTTTCAAACATCCACGTTTTCTTACTAAGTGAACGTTGAGTGCAATCACTGAACTCTTCATTGATTGATTACCCTTTGACCCTTTACAATTTCCTTTTACTATAAATTGTTTAGTACTTCTACAAAAATATATATAAAGTTATTTTCAGACACAATTCTCGCTCAAGATTCTTCAAGCATTTGGAAATAACATGTTTCTCCGTTGCATGAAATACATGTTTGATACAGAGAATATTACAGAATAAAGACTGCTCAAATCGGACCGTTCCTTCCTCGGGTTTAGGGCACACCAACACATTTGGCCTTCCATTTTTGTTTATATAGATAGAAGATACAGGAATGCGTTATTCCATCTGAAAATCCTTTTCATCTTTCGAACAAAAAACAATTTCGTTAGCACCAACATCAAATGGACTAGCAACGCTTAGTTAATTGTATAACATATGGGAATTCAATTTTCCGAATTTTCCGATTTTTCTCTCTGCTATATTGATCTACGGGAAGAGACGAATACAACGAAATATAGATGACTGAAATTGAACCATTCCTTCCTCGGGTTTTGCGCTTACCAACACATTTGGCCTTCCATTTTTATTTATAGATATATGATATGAGAATGCGTTATTTCGCCTGAAAATGCATTCCCACTTACGAACAAAGATCAATTTCGATATCGCAAATATTGAATGGACTAACAACGCTTATGATGATGTAATTTTCGAACATGTGGGAATTCATTTTTCCGAATTTTCCGACCTTCCTTTAGGATTTTCCGAAAATTTTCCGATTTTTCTCTACACTATATTGATCTACGGGAAGAGACGAATACAACAAAATACAGGAGGCTAAAATCGGACCATCCCTTCTTCGGGTTTTCCGCTTATCAACAGATTTTGCCTTACATTTTTATTTATATAGATTGGGGATCAGTAAGCGCCATTCGTTTTTAGAACTATCCTTCCATAAAACATAACACCAACACTTGTCACTAAACTTCCTGCTAAAAGACGTGCTCTTGGCCACTCCCTCTGCTTGAATTTAGTATCATTAGATAGCAAGTGGAATGTGTTTTGAGATCCCAAAGGTAGTGATCACTTATCCATCAAGATTTGTATCCAAATTTGTATTTGTAGTTGTATTGTTCGGACTGTTTACTACTGACGAACATTTATGATCTGAGCATCACATCGCTCTGGTTTTCAGTGTCCGAAACGAGTGGCTGATGACGAGTGCAGTTTTGCTTTACACCGGTCTCCCGTCTCGCCTGCAAAGACGCACTCGGAGAGTTAATTTTACATTCGGGTTGTGGCGAGCTAAACTGAGCGGAGAGGCGAGATACTGCGAATCGTATACTGTAGAAACACTTGCCTCCGTGGAGCAAATTACTGCTGCGATTTGCACACAAACCGAGTGGAAAGAGTCTTTCGTTTCTTCTATCTAGATCCTTTGATGCGATCTATTAATAGACTCAGAGTAATCAAGAGAACATCATTCTGTTGGGAAGGGAGAGGAGTAATAGTTGATCGCAACTTGTACTTGTGCAGTTTGCGATTAATCATGGATCGAATCATGGTCGCTTAATTTCCATCCTTGCTTCAATTCTATTTATCATTCTTCTTGCATGTATCCAAACTGCCAGCATTTCACTGTTTTGCTGCAGGGATGTAAGTCCGTGTTTATACACTGAGAAATTTAGTGCGGGTTTGTCGCAGTAGTTGCGACACATTGATTAGAAATAAAACCAACAATATATTTATGTGGACATCACTGATCTAGCCATCAATTCCGGAGATGGTTAATCAATTCTTCTATGGAGGAACCTAAACTATTTTCTCGTTTGGTCCATGAATGCGCACTTCGCGCTCAAACGAAACCCATCCCAGAATCCATTATTCGTCGAAGGGCTCCTAAACCTAAACCATGGCGGAATGAAAAGAGAGTCTAGCTTTATGTTGAAAAATCGTATGCACTTAAAGCCTCCCGGAAACATGGAGTCATCGTCAATGTTAAAATTTTCCTAACACTTGAGTCTAAGCTTGAAATTTTTTTAAAGGGAGTTCGATTGCATCAGTGAAAAAATAGTAACAACTCGGTTTTAGAATATACATTAAATTAGTTTATTGTAAATTAATTAATTTTATTTTATTTTACAACAAAAATTGTTAAAAAAAATATTAAAGCTAAATCGTGACTTGGCTCCATCTCTATGAATTTCCTCGGTTTGATCTATCACCTATGGGAAATAAAACATATTAACACAAATTTGTATTTTTTTAATTTGGAAAATGAACTCACGTCACTCCTTGTGTCACCTACTCATAGCCATTTCTCAGTGTTGTAGGCTAGCAAGTCAGGCCAAGGCCAGAAGATTCCCCTCGATAGCTCTCATGTATTTGATGCAATGTAAGAAAGAAAAAAATATTAATAATATCTACAGCAGAAAACAATAGAACAATCAAATAATAGAAAAATCAATAGTGTAAAAAAATAACAACTCTGAAACTCAAAGTAACATAAGAAAATCCAACAAAATACGGAAAACAATAATGGTATAAATAAAATAAATCTAAATACTACTGAGAAACATCCAAATATTACAGAAAAACTAAAACATCAAAAATATATCAAACAAAACTCACAGCATAACAATAAATTCTACAACACGGAATAGTACAACGCAACTAAACTCAACAAAACAAATGAAGACAACAACAGAACAAATGCAATAAATACAACGGAACAACTTGAAATAACAAAATTTGAAGATAACAAACAAAAACACTGAACGCTTCCTAATTACGTGTATAATAAAAGATTTAAATAAAGAGCGACTGCGCCACTTCTCCTGCAACAACTAGTAGCATTTTAAAACAACAATACTTAAAAAGTCTTACCCCTTTCGCTGCTGTTTTAAGCCGTTGATTCTCCTGCCGCAATCTGGTGTTTTCCGCCATCATTTTTTGAAGCTCCGATTCAGCCTTCATCTTCCGAAAATATATCTCGTCGACCTCGGAAATGTCTATCGGCTCCCAGTCGTACACGTCATCTCCAGTATCCTCGATGTCATCATGGAACAGCGGCGGAAAATCTTCGTCCTCGATCATGCCCTCTTCAGGATATATCTCGTTCTTGGTTGGAATTGTCTGTAAGAAAATAAGATTTCATTAGCGCTGCTACGCACTCTAACACGATTTTACTCACCTTGGGTGGAAAACGAACTTTCCCTCCCGATTCCGCTCTACCTCCATTTGCTTGGGTGGCCCGATAGCCTCTCGGAACCCTCAAGCCAGTCGGAATCCGGGATGTAACGTTCGTTCGGTTCATCTTGGTGCTGAGTGAAATTTCTTCTTGCTTCTCTATTGCAATTTCAAACAGCAGTGACGAGTAATGTTGTGTGCACCTACCAAGTAGACTACTTAGATCGAAATCAGAGTGGGAAAATAGAAGCCGGCCTACTTTTGTAACATTTTCATTTTGACATACAGTGCATGTATTGCGTTACATGATTTGTTGTGATTTCGATGAAAATTGAAAACAAGTGATGTGTTTCTGTTTTAGAAATATAAAATTGAACTTTGACAAGTTGGAGCTATGGGAGATCAAACTTTATGGTGAAAAACAGGAAGTGGGTTATATCTATGGTATAACCGCAAGGGTGACGTAGGACTATCGTTGATTTGGAGATCATTTGTTTGAAGTTGAATCTAAATCCATTCTGAATGAATGAATAAATGAATATTTGGGAGACTTCGAAAACGAGAGCGTTACGTTGGAGGCACAAGGTTTTATGCATCCAATATTGGATACGGAAATATCCTACTGATGGGGAAGAATAATCTTCAGAAGCTATCCTGTTAATTGCGATTGATTGAAAAACCACAAAACCAAATGTATTTGGTCACAGTGTTACATGGATAGAAAACATTCAAATAAACTCTTTCACATGAATGTATTTTTAAATTCCCAGAGGAACTGGCAGATTATTTTCCGGAACTTTCTCGATGCTGAATGGCATCCAAACGGAAAGAATTCCGTGCGTGTATGTGTGTAGCGATGTCTTCCCGGGGAACCGTTTGTGGCATCACTCTCCTCCTGATGGATTCCCTTCTGGCCTAGGGTGCACAAACAGGCTCTTGGTGACACCGTTCATCAGCGCTTTCATGATAAACGAAGAGCTTCACCACAACAGCGACAACATGCTCCAATCGCTGTTCAATTAGAACTGAGTGGATTTCCGAGCGGCGCTCGCTTATATACCGATTGGTGATTTCAATAGCCTGTTTTGAAAGCAATTTTAAGACTGTTGAAACAAGTTTTTGGATCAAAAAGTAACAAGTATAGAACGCGTAGATATTTTATCTTTCGAATGAAGTGTTTATCATTCCATTTCGTTCAGTTGTTTAGGAGCTATTAACGCTCAAAATCTCGGTCTCCGGCGTAACGCTTTCGTTTTCGAAACTTTGATTTTACACCCCGGTATAGAAATGAAAGACGTAGTCCTACGTCAAAACAGGAGAAACTGACTGCAGCCCAGGTCCTACCAATAACTCGAACTAGCACAGGAAAGCTTCCACCAACCCGTAACATCACATCGTCATCTGGCGATTTGTCGAACTCATCAACACCGACCAGCAATGGTAATAGTGCCCCAGGTTCCAGTTTGGCGAACAAATCGGCCATAATCTCAAGTAAGGCCTCGAGGGAGGAAATAAACTAACAAATGGTACAACAACTTCGGCTAGAGAGGGCAGCACACAATCAAAAGCGTGCGATGGAACTCAAACAGCAACAAGGTAATCGGAACCGGAAAAAATGGCCTTTGAGTCGACTGGTTAATCGTTATAATTTTACTCCGAATAGATGGTGCAAACCCACCGAAACAGTCCATTGTTCAGCGTTGTATTATTGTGAAAGAACCGGACGGTACAACGAAGATTATTCAACAGAACATAACTCAATCTTCACGTTCTGCTTCTGCATCAACTTCCCAGCCGAACCAAAGGCAGCAATCTCCCGCGCCCGCCAAACCAGATGGTCCACAAAAAGTGCAAATCATTCGTGATGGGAAGGATGGGAAGGTTAGCGTTCGTGGTCTGAACCCTGGGCAACAACTGATTCAAACGCCTGACAGAAAGCTACATGTTCTAAGTGCAGCCTCTGGTATGTTTGATAGTGGTGCGCTATGATTCCTAGATCTAAGTTATTTTTTAATTTACAGGATCAAACTCAACAGCGGGCAAGCAAGCAATTGCCGCTAACATATATCACGAAAGTGGCCACCAGTGGTGGTAGTACAAGTGGTGCAACGGCTTTTTTGTCGGCCCCCAGTGACTACCACATCTACGGTTCAGTCACCGCCGTCACAAACGTCGGTACAGCAGACAGTTGCATCAACGGCGACAGCGACGGCTATTCGTAGGGATATATTTTTCCTGTATATCGAGCTTCTTTTCACATCCAGTTTTATTCCAACTACTAGCTGACGCGACGAACTTCCTCCCGCCCAAAATAGATTTTTTGATTTGAATACTTTCAAACATCCACGTTTTCTTACTAAGTGAACGTTGAGTGCAATCACTGAACTCTTCATTGATTGATTACCCTTTGACCCTTTACAATTTCCTTTTACTATAAATTGTTTAGTACTTCTACAAAAATATATATAAAGTTATTTTCAGACACAATTCTCGCTCAAGTTTCTCCGTTGCATAAAATACATGTTTGATACAGAGAATATTACAGAATAAAGACTGCTCAAATCGGACCATTCCTTCCTCGGGTTTAGGGCACACCAACACATTTGGCCTTCCATTTTTGTTTATATAGATAGAAGATACAGGAATGCGTTATTCCATCTGAAAATCCTTTTCATCTTTCGAACAAAAAACAATTTCGTTAGCACCAACATCAAATGGACTAGCAACGCTTAGTTAATTGTATAACATATGGGAATTCAATTTTCCGAATTTTCCGATTTTTCTCTCCGCTATATTGATCTACGGGAAGAGACGAATACAACGAAATATAGATGACTGAAATTGAACCATTCCTTCCTCGGGTTTTGCGCTTACCAACACATTTGGCCTTCCATTTTTATTTATAGATATATGATATGAAAATGCGTTATTTCGCCTGAAAATGCATTCCCACTTACGAACAAAGATCAATTTCGATATCGCAAATATTGAATGGACTAACAACGCTTATGATGATGTAATTTTCGAACATGTGGGATTTCATTTTTCCGAATTTTCCGACCTTCCTTTAGGATTTTCCGAAAATTTTCCGATTTTTCTCTACACTATATTGATCTACGGGAAGAGACGAATACAACAAAATACAGGAGGCTAAAATCGGACCATCCCTTCTTCGGGTTTTCCGCTTATCAACAGATTTTGCCTTACATTTTTATTTATATAGATTGGGGATCAGTAAGCGCCATTCGTTTTTAGAACTATCCTTCCATAAAACATAACACCAACACTTGTCACTAAACTTCCTGCTAAAAGACTTGCTCTTGGCCACTCCCTCTGCTTGAATTTAGTATCATTAGATAGCAAGTGGAATGTGTTTTGAGATCCCAAAGGTAGTGATCACTTATCCATCAAGATTTGTATCCAAATTTGTATTTGTATTTGTATTGTTCGGACTGTTTACTACTGACGAACATTTATGATCTGAGCATCACATCGCTCTGGTTTTCAGTGTCCGAAACGAGTGGCTGATGACGAGTGCAGTTTTGCTTTACACCGGTCTCCCGTCTCGCCTGCAAAGACGCACTCGGAGAGTTAATTTTACATTCGGTAACATTCGGGTTGTGGCGAGCTAAACTGAGCGGAGAGGCGAGATACTGCGAATCGTATACTGTAGAAACACTTGCCTCCGTGGAGCAAATTACTGCTGCGATTTGCACACAAACCGAGTGGAAAGAGTCTTTCGTTTCTTCTATCTAGATCCGTTGATGCGATCTATTAATAGACTCAGAGTAATCAAGAGAACATCATTCTGTTGGGAAGGGAGAGGAGTAATAGTTGATCGCAACTTGTACAGATCGCGATCTGTGCAGTTTGCGATTAATCATGGATCGAATCATGGTCGCATAATTTCCATCCTTGCTTCAATTCTATTTATCATTCTTCTTGCATGTATCCAAACTGCCAGCATTTCACTGTTTTGCTGCAGGGATGTAAGTCCGTGTTTATACACTGAGAAATTTAGTGGGGGTTTGTCGCAGTAGTTGCGACACATTGATTAGAAATAAAACCAACAATATATTTATGTGGACATCACTGATCTAGCCATCAATTCCGGAGATGGTTAATCAATTCTTCTATGGAGGAACCTAAACTATTTTCTCGTTTGGTCCATGAATGCGCACTTCGCGCTCAAACGAAACCCATCCCAGAATCCATTATTCGTCGAAGGGCTCCTAAACCTAAACCATGGCGGAATGAAAAGAGAGTCTAGCTTTATGTTGAAAAATCGTATGCACTTAAAGCCTCCCGGAAACATGGAGTCATCGTCAATTTTAAAATTTTCCTAACACTTGAGTCTAAGTTTAAATTTTTTTTAAAGGGAGTTCGATTGCATCAGTGAAAAAATAGTAACAACTCGGTTTTAGAATATACATTAAATTAGTTTATTGTAAATTAATTTATTTTATTTTATTTTACAACAAAAATTGTTAAAAAAAATATTAAAGCTAAATCGTGACTTGGCCCCATCTCTATGAATTTTCTCGGTTTGATCTATCACCTATGGGAAATAAAACATATTAACACAAATTTGTATTTTTTTAATTTGGAAAATGAACTCACGTCACTCCTTGTGTCACCTACTCATAGCCATTTCTCAGTGTTGTAGGCTAGCAAGTCAGGCCAAGGCCAGAAGATTCCCCTCGATAGCTCTCATGTATTTGATGCAATATAAGAAAGAAAAAAATATTAATAATATCTACAGCGGAAAACAATAGAACAATCAAATAATAGAAAAATCAATAGTGTAAAAAAATAACAACTCTGAAACTCAAAGTAACATAAGAAAATCCAACAAAATACGGAAAACAATAATGGTATAAATAAAATAAATCTAAATACTACTGAGAAACATCCAAATATTACAGAAAAACTAAAACATCAAAAATATATCAAACAAAACTCACAGCATAACAATAAATTCTACAACACGGAATAGTACAACGCAACTAAACTCAACAAAACAAATGAAGACAACAACAGAACAAATGCAATAAATACAACGGAACAACTTGAAATAACAAAATTTGAAGATAACAAACAAAAACACTGAACGCTTCCTAATTACGTGTATAATAAGATTTAAATAAAGAGCGACTGCGCCACTTCTCCTGCAACAACTAGTAGCATTTTAAAACAACAATACTTAAAAAGTCTTACCCCTTTCGCTGCTGTTTTAAGCCGTTGATTCTCCTGAAATGTCTATCGGCTCCCAGTCGTACACGTCATCTCCAGTATCCTCGATGTCATCATGGAACAGCGGCGGAAAATCTTCGTCCTCGATCATGCCCTCTTCAGGATATATCTCGTTCTTGGTTGGAATTGTCTGTAAGAAAATAAGATTTCATTAGCGCTGCTACGCACTCTAACACGATTTTACTCACCTTGGGTGGAAAACGAACTTTCCCTCCCGATTCCGCTCTACCTCCATTTGCTTGGGTGGCCCGATAGCCTCTCGGAACCCTCAAGCCAGTCGGAATCCGGGATGTAACGTTCGTTCGGTTCATCTTGGTGCTGAGTGAAATTTCTTCTTGCTTCTCTATTGCAATTTCAAACAGCAGTGACAAGTAATGTTGTGTGCACCTACCAAGTAGACTACTTGGATCGAAATCAGAGTGGGAAAATAGATGCCGGTCTACTTTTGTACCATTTTCATTTTGACATACAGTGCATGTATTGCGTTACATGATTTGTTGTGATTTCGATGAAAATTGAAAACAAGTGATGTGTTTCTGTTTTAGAAATATAAAATTGAACTTTGACAAGTTGGAGCTATGGGAGATCAAACTTTATGGTGAAAAACAGGAGAAACTGACTGCAGCCCAGGTCCTACCAATGACACGAACTAGCACAGGAAAGCTTCCACCAACCCGTAACATCACATCGTCATCTGGCGATTTGTCGAACTCATCAACACCGACCAGCAATGGTAATAGTGCCCCAGGTTCCAGTTTGGCGAACAAATCGGCCATAATCTCTAGTAAGGCCTCGAGGGAGGAAATAAACTAACAAATGGTACAACAACTTCGGCTAGAGAGGGCAGCACACAATCAAAAGCGTGCGATGGAACTCAAACAGCAACAAGGTAATCGGAACCGGAAAAAATGGCCTTTGAGTCGACTGGTTAATCGTTATAATTTTACTCCGAATAGATGGTGCAAACCCACCGAAACAGTCCATTGTTCAGCGTTGTATTATTGTGAAAGAACCGGACGGTACAACGAAGATTATTCAACAGAACATAACTCAATCTTCACGGTCTGCTTCTGCATCAACTTCCCAGCCGAACCAAAGGCAGCAATCTCCCGCGCCCGCCAAACCAGATGGTCCACAAAAAGTGCAAATCATTCGTGATGGGAAGGATGGGAAGGTTAGCGTTCGTGGTCTGAACCCTGGGCAACAACTGATTCAAACGCCTGACAGAAAGCTACATGTTCTAAGTGCAGCCTCTGGTATGTTTGATAGTGGTGCGCTATGATTCCTAGATCTAAGTTATTTTTTAATTTACAGGATCAAACTCAACAGCGGGCAAGCAAGCAATTGCCGCTAACATATATCATGAAAGTGGCCACCAGTGGTGGTAGTACAAGTGGTGCAACGGCTTTTTTGTCGGCCCCCAGTGACTACCACATCTACGGTTCAGTCACCGCCGTCACAAACGTCGGTACAGCAGACAGTTGCATCAACGGCGACAGCGACGGCTATTCGTAGGGATATATTTTTCCTGTATATCGAACTTCTTTTCACATCCAGTTTTATTCCAACTACTAGCTGACGCGACGAACTTCGTCCCGCCCAAAATAGATTTTTTGATTTGAATACTTTCAAACATCCACGTTTTCTTACTAAGTGAACGTTGAGTGCAATCACTGAACTCTTCATTGATTGATTACCCTTTGACCCTTTACAATTTCATTTTACTATAAATTGTTTAGTACTTCTACAAAAATATATATAAAGTTATTTTCAGACACAATTCTCGCTCAAGATTCTTCAAGCATTTGGAAATAACATGTTTCTCCGTTGCATGAAATACATGTTTGATACAGAGAATATTACAGAATAAAGACTGCTCAAATCGGACCATTCCTTCCTCGGGTTTAGGGCACACCAACACATTTGGCCTTCCATTTTTGTTTATATAGATAGAAGATACAGGAATGCGTTATTCCATCTGAAAATCCTTTTCATCTTTCGAACAAAAAACAATTTCGTTAGCACCAACATCAAATGGACTAGCAACGCTTAGTTAATTGTATAACATATGGGAATTCAATTTTCCGAATTTTCCGATTTTTCTCTCCGCTATATTGATCTACGGGAAGAGACGAATACAACGAAATATAGATGACTGAAATTGAACCATTCCTTCCTCGGGTTTTGCGCTTACCAACACATTTGGCCTTCCATTTTTATTTATAGATATATGATATGAGAATGC
Source organism: Toxorhynchites rutilus septentrionalis (assembly GCF_029784135.1). Lineage (NCBI taxonomy): Eukaryota > Metazoa > Arthropoda > Insecta > Diptera > Culicidae > Toxorhynchites > Toxorhynchites rutilus. The sequence continues at coordinate 151,771 of NW_026600146.1, read as the reverse complement.
GTTATTTCGCCTGAAAATGCATTCCCACTTACGAACAAAGATCAATTTCGATATCGCAAATATTGAATGGACTAACAACGCTTATGATGATGTAATTTTCGAACATGTGGGAATTCATTTTTCCGAATTTTCCGACCTTCCTTTAGGATTTTCCGAAAATTTTCCGATTTTTCTCTACACTATATTGATCTACGGGAAGAGACGAATACAACAAAATACAGGAGGCTAAAATCGGACCATCCCTTCTTCGGGTTTTCCGCTTATCAACAGATTTTGCCTTACATTTTTATTTATATAGATTGGGGATCAGTAAGCGCCATTCGTTTTTAGAATTATCCTTCCATAAAACATAACACCAACACTTGTCACTAAACTTCCTGCTAAAAGACGTGCTCTTGGCCACTCCCTCTGCTTGAATTTAGTATCATTAGATAGCAAGTGGAATGTGTTTTGAGATCCCAAAGGTAGTGATCACTTATCCATCAAGATTTGTATCCAAATTTGTATTTGTAGTTGTATTGTTCGGACTGTTTACTACTGACGAACATTTATGATCTGAGCATCACATCGCTCTGGTTTTCAGTGTCCGAAACGAGTGGCTGATGACGAGTGCAGTTTTGCTTTACACCGGTCTCCCGTCTCGCCTGCAAAGACGCACTCGGAGAGTTAATTTTACATTCGGTAACATTCGGGTTGTGGCGAGCTAAACTGAGCGGAGAGGCGAGATACTGCGAATCGTATACTGTAGAAACACTTGCCTCCGTGGAGCAAATTACTGCTGCGATTTGCACACAAACCGAGTGGAAAGAGTCTTTCGTTTCTTCTATCTAGATCCGTTGATGCGATCTATTAATAGACTCAGAGTAATCAAGAGAACATCATTCTGTTGGGAAGGGAGAGGAGTAATAGTTGATCGCAACTTGTACAGATCGCGATCTGTGCAGTTTGCGATTAATCATGGATCGAATCATGGTCGCATAATTTCCATCCTTGCTTCAATTCTATTTATCATTCTTCTTGCATGTATCCAAACTGCCAGCATTTCACTGTTTTGCTGCAGGGATGTAAGTCCGTGTTTATACACTGAGAAATTTAGTGGGGGTTTGTCGCAGTAGTTGCGACACATTGATTAGAAATAAAACCAACAATATATTTATGTGGACATCACTGATCTAGCCATCAATTCCGGAGATGGTTAATCAATTCTTCTATGGAGGAACCTAAACTATTTTCTCGTTTGGTCCATGAATGCGCACTTCGCGCTCAAACGAAACCCATCCCAGAATCCATTATTCGTCGAAGGGCTCCTAAACCTAAACCATGGCGGAATGAAAAGAGAGTCTAGCTTTATGTTGAAAAATCGTATGCACTTAAAGCCTCCCGGAAACATGGAGTCATCGTCAATTTTAAAATTTTCCTAACACTTGAGTCTAAGTTTAAATTTTTTTTAAAGGGAGTTCGATTGCATCAGTGAAAAAATAGTAACAACTCGGTTTTAGAATATACATTAAATTAGTTTATTGTAAATTAATTTATTTTATTTTATTTTACAACAAAAATTGTTAAAAAAAATATTAAAGCTAAATCGTGACTTGGCCCCATCTCTATGAATTTTCTCGGTTTGATCTATCACCTATGGGAAATAAAACATATTAACACAAATTTGTATTTTTTTAATTTGGAAAATGAACTCACGTCACTCCTTGTGTCACCTACTCATAGCCATTTCTCAGTGTTGTAGGCTAGCAAGTCAGGCCAAGGCCAGAAGATTCCCCTCGATAGCTCTCATGTATTTGATGCAATATAAGAAAGAAAAAAATATTAATAATATCTACAGCGGAAAACAATAGAACAATCAAATAATAGAAAAATCAATAGTGTAAAAAAATAACAACTCTGAAACTCAAAGTAACATAAGAAAATCCAACAAAATACGGAAAACAATAATGGTATAAATAAAATAAATCTAAATACTACTGAGAAACATCCAAATATTACAGAAAAACTAAAACATCAAAAATATATCAAACAAAACTCACAGCATAACAATAAATTCTACAACACGGAATAGTACAACGCAACTAAACTCAACAAAACAAATGAAGACAACAACAGAACAAATGCAATAAATACAACGGAACAACTTGAAATAACAAAATTTGAAGATAACAAACAAAAACACTGAACGCTTCCTAATTACGTGTATAATAAGATTTAAATAAAGAGCGACTGCGCCACTTCTCCTGCAACAACTAGTAGCATTTTAAAACAACAATACTTAAAAAGTCTTACCCCTTTCGCTGCTGTTTTAAGCCGTTGATTCTCCTGAAATGTCTATCGGCTCCCAGTCGTACACGTCATCTCCAGTATCCTCGATGTCATCATGGAACAGCGGCGGAAAATCTTCGTCCTCGATCATGCCCTCTTCAGGATATATCTCGTTCTTGGTTGGAATTGTCTGTAAGAAAATAAGATTTCATTAGCGCTGCTACGCACTCTAACACGATTTTACTCACCTTGGGTGGAAAACGAACTTTCCCTCCCGATTCCGCTCTACCTCCATTTGCTTGGGTGGCCCGATAGCCTCTCGGAACCCTCAAGCCAGTCGGAATCCGGGATGTAACGTTCGTTCGGTTCATCTTGGTGCTGAGTGAAATTTCTTCTTGCTTCTCTATTGCAATTTCAAACAGCAGTGACAAGTAATGTTGTGTGCACCTACCAAGTAGACTACTTGGATCGAAATCAGAGTGGGAAAATAGATGCCGGTCTACTTTTGTACCATTTTCATTTTGACATACAGTGCATGTATTGCGTTACATGATTTGTTGTGATTTCGATGAAAATTGAAAACAAGTGATGTGTTTCTGTTTTAGAAATATAAAATTGAACTTTGACAAGTTGGAGCTATGGGAGATCAAACTTTATGGTGAAAAACAGGAGAAACTGACTGCAGCCCAGGTCCTACCAATAACTCGAACTAGCACAGGAAAGCTTCCACCAACCCGTAACATCACATCGTCATCTGGCGATTTGTCGAACTCATCAACACCGACCAGCAATGGTAATAGTGCCCCAGGTTCCAGTTTGGCGAACAAATCGGCCATAATCTCTAGTAAGGCCTCGAGGGAGGAAATAAACTAACAAATGGTACAACAACTTCGGCTAGAGAGGGCAGCACACAATCAAAAGCGTGCGATGGAACTCAAACAGCAACAAGGTAATCGGAACCGGAAAAAATGGCCTTTGAGTCGACTGGTTAATCGTTATAATTTTACTCCGAATAGATGGTGCAAACCCACCGAAACAGTCCATTGTTCAGCGTTGTATTATTGTGAAAGAACCGGACGGTACAACGAAGATTATTCAACAGAACATAACTCAATCTTCACGGTCTGCTTCTGCATCAACTTCCCAGCCGAACCAAAGGCAGCAATCTCCCGCGCCCGCCAAACCAGATGGTCCACAAAAAGTGCAAATCATTCGTGATGGGAAGGATGGGAAGGTTAGCGTTCGTGGTCTGAACCCTGGGCAACAACTGATTCAAACGCCTGACAGAAAGCTACATGTTCTAAGTGCAGCCTCTGGTATGTTTGATAGTGGTGCGCTATGATTCCTAGATCTAAGTTATTTTTTAATTTACAGGATCAAACTCAACAGCGGGCAAGCAAGCAATTGCCGCTAACATATAATTACGTTTACATTCACGGTTTAATCGAAAAAAAACATTTATTTCACTCTTTATCACTACAAGGTTGTACACATAATGACCTAGCTATTCGAAGGTGAGATCTTAAATAACCTAAATCTGCTGATGAGACATTTCGGATTCGATGGTGGCGTCTATGGACTTTGATCGGGTGGCGTGGTTCAAGGTTGTTGATGATGTTGCGTTTTCCTATTGTGAGCAGAATGCTGACTTATGCGTTCTGTGCTGGTGTTGATGTCACGTGGCTTGCTCCATCACGTAATTCCTCCGGGGGGTAAGATTGGACGTCCTCGGCCAGTTGCTGAGATTTTCCTAGTTTCTTCTGTTTCGACTTTTTGTTCGAACGGGGATAACGAACTGTAAATACAACTTTTTTCCTGCGAAAACAGATAATCGCTATTGTTATAATGATGAAAGTGGTGAATGAGAAGCTTCCAAGTATTCCGTAGAACCATCTTTTATGTTCGAATTGCTGTAATACAATGTGTTCAATTCGGTGCCGATTATTCATCGTTTGCCAGGTTAAAGTTGAGAAGTTTTGTTTGTTGATTATGTACTTATTTAGTGATAGTCCTGGGAATATTCCAATTAATTGTTTTGTGTTGCTGATAATCTCCTCGGAAACGAAGGTCTCGTTTTCAATTTGGATGCTACATTTTTCGAAATTTAGGAGGAAGTTTCCTGTTAATATTCGATTATGCGGTCCGCAATTCGAACTAATGAATTGATTCTTTACGTTGACTATCAGGAGTTTGCTTCCTGGAAGGGATTGTATTGTTGTCTGGTTTGACTGGGTGACATAACAATGGCTTTCTAGTCCCATTACTATAGGAAAAACACAGTGGTCAGAAAATGGCTGTGTTTCATGTAGCTGTTGGACCGTCTTTTGAGGTTCGTTCGTTGTGAAAAGTTTTTTGTTTGATTTAATGATGTAACTTGGAGCGTCTGTAATAACAGTATCATTGACGATAAGTGGGATGACTTTGATTATTTGGCAATCCCCATGGGTTTTAGGTATTTCCAAAATGTAAAGCAGTGTGTCATTCCTACTGGCTACTTTTGGTTTCACGTAGTTCAAGGCGTCTTCTGGGAAATCAGTTGTAATACCTTGTTCGTTCAGAATTGATTCGATCAGAAAAATTTCTTTAAGTGTTAGTAACTTACTGCTTGGCAAGGATACTCGTGATCTCAGTATAGTGTCTTCGATCTCTTCGAGGATATTGTTGGTTGCATCCAGGGATAGTAATAATGTGATTGCATCCATCTCTTTCAGTAGTATGGTGTTGAGTGAAGTATGATGATCGATTAGTTGATTGATGTTGTTCGTTATTGCTGTAATTCTCTCGTTAATTACGTGGTTCGCTTTGAGTTGCTCATTTGATTGGTCGATTAGGTCATTTAGGCTGCTATTGATGAGGCGCAAGTCTTCCGCGTCGGGGCTTCCTGCAATCCATTTCCAGGCTGTTCCAATGCTGTCCCATCGTTTCTGTCTTCTACTTTTAATAGGTTTCAGTTGAATTAGGCTATCTGCTATCTGTTTGCTTTTACGTATGATTAGATCTGATATGGGTGAAGTTCTATCTATTCTTCTTGAAATTTCTAAAAATGTATTAGCGTTTTCTTCGAGTATAGTTAAATTTATTGGGTGAACAATTTTTATAATGCCGGTTTGTATGTAACAGTGTTTTAGATGTAATAGTAGTATTGGATCCTGATTTAGGTTTTTGATTTCTAGATGTTGGCAATGATTCTGTAGAAACAGACAAAATAAAAATGATAGAATTAACTTATACATGGATGGTCGTTTTTGATTCTCTTTATTTTGTTCTTGTGTCGTTTGACCTTTCTACTGTTTTCGAACGTTTTTTCAGTGATTTGGTGAGCTTTGGTTTGGACTGCTCTGGGATCTAATTTTTTTCTTAGATTAGGTTTTACAAATACTTCCTGTCCTTCAATAATGTTGGGTGGGTCTTCTTTTTTGTTATTGTTTTTTGTCTGTTTGTTTCTTGATTTCTCTATGTTTATTTTTGTTTTCGTGAAAATTTCGTTAGCTGTACTAGAAATTTCCTGGGGGTTTACTACATTCCTTTGGTTGAACAAGATTTCGTTCGGTGTATATTCTGTTGCAGAATGTACGCTGGAATTATATAATGAGATAGAAAGTGCAATTAGTGTTGGTGTGTTCATGTCTCTAAATTTATGTTTATTTGTGTTGTAAATTTCTATAATGGTTGAATGTGTCTTTTCAACTTGCCCATTGCTTTCTGAGGATGAGGCGTAGGTAAGAGATGTTCCTAGGTTATTCAAAAAGTTTTTTAGTTGAATGGATCTGAAAGTTGTTTCATGATCCGTTACAATTTGTAAAGGTGTACCGAAATTACTAAAGAAATTTGAAAGTGCGTTTTTTACATCAATAAGGTTTTTGGTTTCAATTGGAATCATTTGCGCGAATTTGGAGAAAGAATCAACCATTGATAGAAAATTAAAGGAATTTATAGAAAAAATGTCCATATGAACTCTCTCCATTGGCTTTTCGGTCGATGGTCTCGGAGATAATTTGATATTATATGGCCTCCTTTCGTATTTATGGGTATTGCAGATTACACATGCGTTGATTGCTGCCTTGATCTTGTTGTGCATCTTTGGGAAGAAGTATGCTCGTTTAAGTTGATTTTCCACCTCCGTTATTCCGCGGTGTGCTCGTTCATGCTCTTTTGTGATTAGTAGATTCTGCCTTTCTTCGGTTCTGACGTCTTCGACTTGATATTGGGTTATTACGAAGTATCCTGATTTGCTAAAATGATTCTTGTAAGATAGTTGGATAAGATTAATTAGATTTTCTGGAGCTAAAATTGCGGTTTGCTTCCCGTTATGGTATTTTTTTATGAATTCTGTAATTGAGTTTTCGTCGTAGTCATTCATGCTTATTGTTATTCGTCTATAATTTGGGAATGGTGATTCTGATGCTTCTATGTCGAGTCTTGACTGTCGGAATATTAATTGGTTTCTATAGTAATTGATCGGTCTTTCAGTTGATTTAATAAAATAATCGTCCGAATCGTCAGCTGAATGTACTGTTTCCAGGTCTTCGGTGTCTGATCTTGTTGTCTCTGGGTTCTGTTGGTTCATCTGTCCTTCTGGTTCAATGGTTAGATTTTCTGTGTGAGCATTTATTTCAGCAATATCTGTTTGTTTATTTATGTGTTGAGAGCTTAAATCGTCGGTGGTATTTGTGTCCATTTCAAACGTGTTCTCAGTTTTCCTGCTTAGAGCGTCTGCAACGACGTTCGCTTTTCCTTGTTTATATTCTACTGTATATTGGTAATTTTCGAGTTCTAGTCTCCAATGTAATATTCTGTTATTCTTCAGGGATGTTTTTATGAAGGTAAGTGGCTTATGATCCGTAAATAATTTGAATTGATTACCAAATAAATAGGGTTTGTATTTGCGTATAGCCCATATTATTGCAAGAGCTTCTTTCTCTATTGTTGAATAGTTAGTTTCAGCCTTGTTGAGTGTTCTACTCGCGAATGCAATGGGTCGTTCTACTTTGTTTTGTACTTGTGATAGGACTGCACCCACAGCGTAATCACTAGCATCTGTAGTTAATATAAAGGGAAGATCAAAATCTGGATATGCCAGGATTTGATCTGAGGCTATCGTTTGTTTGAGTTTTGAGAATGCTTCAGCATAGTCAGAGTCTTTTGTATTTACGGTCTGGTCTTTCTTTAGATATTTTGTCATCGGTTTCGTGATTTTTGAGTAATCTCTAATGAAACGTCGGTAGTATCCCGATAGTCCAAGAAACTGTCTAATTTGTTTTTCGTTTTTTGGCAAAGGCCAGTCTAAAATTTGTTGAACTTTGTCTGGGTTTGGTCGTATTCCGTTTGGTGTGATTATATGTCCAAGGAAATTTGTTTCTCTACGTAGGAACTCACATTTATCGAGTTGAATTTTGAGGTTGAATTTAACGAGTCGTTGGAGTATTTTGGAAATGTTTTCTAGGTGGTTTTCTAGACTGTGTCCGATGATAATAATATCATCGAGGTAAACATAGCAAATAGAGCCAATAAAGTCGGAAAGGATGTTATTCATTGCCCGTTGAAACGTGGCAGGAGCGTTTTTTAGCCCAAATGGCATCCTCGTAAACTCGAAGTGCCCTTGGCTAGTAGAAAAAGCTGTTTTTGCCTGATGTTTAGGATCCATTTCGATCTGATGGAATCCTGATTTTAGGTCTAACGTGGTGAAATATTGGGATTTGCCTAGATTATCGAGAATATCTTCGATTTCTGGCATCGGGAATTTGTCGTTGATTGTTTTATCGTTTAATTTTCTGTAGTCAATGACTACTCTGATTTTTCGTTTGCCCGAAGCATCCATCTTCTTCGGTACGACCCAAATTGGTGAGGAATATGGGCTTGTTGAAGGTGTGATTATTCCGCTTTGTAACATTTCTCGAATTTGAGATTCGACATCTTGTTTAAAATGATGTGGGTACCGGTATGTTTTTGTATAAACTGGGTCTTCGTCTTTCGTTAGTATTTTATGCTTAATCGCAGTCGTAGAAGTAAGTTTTTCGTCGTTTTTAAGTAAGACTTGATGATTATCAATTATTGTTTCGATAAGTTTGTTTTTTTCGTAGTTTGATAAATGTTGTGTCCGTATTAATTTGTCTATAATTTCTTTATCGGGTGTATCTTTCGAAGTAGTGGGGATCGGACAAAGTGTTTCAAAGTTGTTCACTGTTAACTTCAATTTTGGTACGACAAGCGGTTCTTTGTTTTTAGAAAGTATTTTTATAGTGGTTTTATTGTTTCGAGACGAATATAATCCCGGTTGAATTAGCGTATTTTTAGAGAAATTTTGGTATCTTGGAACAAACCAATCGCCGTCTCTGTCAGTTTCGACTGTGATTGTATGATAGTAATATTTATTTGAGGGGATATATTTCTTAAAACGAGTCTTGATTCCGTTAATGCAGATTGTACCGGTTTTATAATCTATAAACGTATTCGTTTTGGACATAAATTCAGAGCCTATGATTCCATCAAAGAACTCATGGAATGTTAATATGAAGTAAGTTTGTGCTGGTATGTTTGGACCTAAGAGTTTGAGTTTACATTTTTTGTCTATAGTATGTGTTCCGAAGATGTTTTTTATTTTTGTTGTGTTGGTATTTTTTACTGTTGGTATTATTCCTTCCCTGATAATGTTTTTGTTTGCGCCTGTGTCGATAAGCAAGCGTATTTTCTTGCTGCTAGAGATATCTTCGATTAAAAGATAGGGTAGAAAATTTTGGTTTTTTTCTATGTTTCGTTTGTTTCCGAAACAGTTCCGTAAAAATTTGAATTTCCTTCATTAATATCTTCTTCGTCGGATGAATCGTTACCCTTTGATTCCATTTCCGTATTGTTGATTAATTTTTTGTTCAATGTTAATCTACTTCTCAAGGATGGGTCAACATCCATTGGTGTGCCGTAGTTTTGTTTGGTCTGAAATTGTTTTGAATTTTCACCTTCGTTTTTCGGTGAAAATGTGGGTTTTTGAATGTTTGGTGGTCCTCCTTTGAAGGGACCTTCAAATTTGTGTGGTGTTTTTGTTGGTTTTTGGTGTTTTTCACCAAGGCTGTTTGCCACTATCTCTTGGGATTTAAATTTGCATAGGAATGCATACGCATCCTCTATGTCTTTGGGTCGAGCTGCTTGAGCGTGACCGAAGTATGGACCTTTTAGCCCAGATATGAAAGCGGCGAGGCCGTCCTCGTCAATAAAAATGTTGATAGCGTTCCAATTATTTTTGTAAACTTCTTTCTGCTTGGCGAGAGTTTTTATATTTTGTATTAACTCTTTACTCCTTTGATAATATTTGTGGATGCTCATGCCATCCGTCATTTTATGTTGCCACAATTGGCACTTATATGTCGACAACTCCTGACGATCGCCTAAAGCATTTGTCAAGATGTCTTTAATCGCATCGAACTCCTTAGGATTCCCTGCTAAACAGAGAATATCCTTAGCCCTTCCTTCGATTTTATTTGTTATGGCTGTTACGTACATTTTAAAGAGTTGATCGTTCACTCTTCCTTTGAATATTTCTAACGTTTCTTCAGCAGTGGTTAACCATGCCGTCAATTGCTTTCTGTTCCCATCAAATGTAGGGAGGGATTTTATCGGATCTGGTATACGGAAAAAATCTTCCACTCTGTATTGGATTTGATTTTGAATTTCATGTTGAATTTGCACATTTGGTGCTTGTTCGTGTGTTACGACTTGTTCAGTTTGTTGGTTTAGTAGCTGTAAAGTATTTTCCTGTTGTTGCTGTCGCTCGCTAATGAGTGCCATCTGTTGATTAATAGCACGAAGTTGTGCGGCAATTTCCTCCATTTCTTTAGTTTCAGTTATTATTAAGCCTGATAGGTCAGGTATTTGTGTATTGTCCCTTAAGGGCACGTGGGAAAAATCACCTGAAGTATCCGAATCGACACTTTCTTCTGTCTCGGATAGATCAGTATTTTGGATAGCAAATTTCAATTGCTTCCGTGCCTTTTTAAGTGCTGTACTATTAGTCACTTTAGGCATAAAGACGATTGTTCAGCGGTACTTGGCTGTCGTCGCGGCGTTTAGCTTTGTGCGAACGAAACCTGATGCGCACCTGTTGTTCGAATCGTTTTGTTTGTGGGGAGGTGAGAATTGACGTCTACTTGGAGCGCGTCGTTCTCAAGAGGGGGGAATGTGCAAAAAATTTACTTATTCGCTTCTGCTTCTGGCTCGTTGAGCGGGAGGCAAAGGTGATTAAAAAAATTTGCACTCTGATCGGTCTATCTGGTAGTGCCGAATCAGTATTTTTGTAAATTATCACTTTTAACTAAGGATAGTATAAGCGGATAATTCACTTACGTGGGTCCTGGGTTCCAGTCTGGTAAGTTGATGTGCCGGGGGGTCCTCGAATCTAGCAACGGATCTAATCCTTTAGCTGCTGACGCTTCCTGCGGGTACCACTTTAGTGAGGTTTTTTATTTCCTCACTGTTCCACTGTTTTTACACTATCACTTCCTAACTGTCACCGACTGCTACAGCGCCAATTACGTTTACATTCACGGTTTAATCGAAAAAAAACATTTATTTCACTCTTTATCACTACAAGGTTGTACACATAATGACCTAGCTATTCGAAGGTGAGATCTTAAATAACCTAAATCTGCTGATGAGACATTTCGGATTCGATGGTGGCGTCTATGGACTTTGATCGGGTGGCGTGGTTCAAGGTTGTTGATGATGTTGCGTTTTCCTATTGTGAGCAGAATGCTGACTTATGCGTTCTGTGCTGGTGTTGATGTCACGTGGCTTGCTCCATCACGTAATTATATATCATGAAAGTGGCCACCAGTGGTGGTAGTACAAGTGGTGCAACGGCTTTTTTGTCGGCCCCCAGTGACTACCACATCTACGGTTCAGTCACCGCCGTCACAAACGTCGGTACAGCAGACAGTTGCATCAACGGCGACAGCGACGGCTATTCGTAGGGATATATTTTTCCTGTATATCGAACTTCTTTTCACATCCAGTTTTATTCCAACTACTAGCTGACGCGACGAACTTCGTCCCGCCCAAAATAGATTTTTTGATTTGAATACTTTCAAACATCCACGTTTTCTTACTAAGTGAACGTTGAGTGCAATCACTGAACTCTTCATTGATTGATTACCCTTTGACCCTTTACAATTTCATTTTACTATAAATTGTTTAGTACTTCTACAAAAATATATATAAAGTTATTTTCAGACACAATTCTCGCTCAAGATTCTTCAAGCATTTGGAAATAACATGTTTCTCCGTTGCATGAAATACATGTTTGATACAGAGAATATTACAGAATAAAGACTGCTCAAATCGGACCATTCCTTCCTCGGGTTTAGGGCACACCAACACATTTGGCCTTCCATTTTTGTTTATATAGATAGAAGATACAGGAATGCGTTATTCCATCTGAAAATCCTTTTCATCTTTCGAACAAAAAACAATTTCGTTAGCACCAACATCAAATGGACTAGCAACGCTTAGTTAATTGTATAACATATGGGAATTCAATTTTCCGAATTTTCCGATTTTTCTCTCCGCTATATTGATCTACGGGAAGAGACGAATACAACGAAATATAGATGACTGAAATTGAACCATTCCTTCCTCGGGTTTTGCGCTTACCAACACATTTGGCCTTCCATTTTTATTTATAGATATATGATATGAGAATGCGTTATTTCGCCTGAAAATGCATTCCCACTTACGAACAAAGATCAATTTCGATATCGCAAATATTGAATGGACTAACAACGCTTATGATGATGTAATTTTCGAACATGTGGGAATTCATTTTTCCGAATTTTCCGACCTTCCTTTAGGATTTTCCGAAAATTTTCCGATTTTTCTCTACACTATATTGATCTACGGGAAGAGACGAATACAACAAAATACAGGAGGCTAAAATCGGACCATCCCTTCTTCGGGTTTTCCGCTTATCAACAGATTTTGCCTTACATTTTTATTTATATAGATTGGGGATCAGTAAGCGCCATTCGTTTTTAGAATTATCCTTCCATAAAACATAACACCAACACTTGTCACTAAACTTCCTGCTAAAAGACGTGCTCTTGGCCACTCCCTCTGCTTGAATTTAGTATCATTAGATAGCAAGTGGAATGTGTTTTGAGATCCCAAAGGTAGTGATCACTTATCCATCAAGATTTGTATCCAAATTTGTATTTGTAGTTGTATTGTTCGGACTGTTTACTACTGACGAACATTTATGATCTGAGCATCACATCGCTCTGGTTTTCAGTGTCCGAAACGAGTGGCTGATGACGAGTGCAGTTTTGCTTTACACCGGTCTCCCGTCTCGCCTGCAAAGACGCACTCGGAGAGTTAATTTTACATTCGGTAACATTCGGGTTGTGGCGAGCTAAACTGAGCGGAGAGGCGAGATACTGCGAATCGTATACTGTAGAAACACTTGCCTCCGTGGAGCAAATTACTGCTGCGATTTGCACACAAACCGAGTGGAAAGAGTCTTTCGTTTCTTCTATCTAGATCCTTTGATGCGATCTATTAATAGACTCAGAGTAATCAAGAGAACATCATTCTGTTGGGAAGGGAGAGGAGTAATAGTTGATCGCAACTTGTACTTGTGCAGTTTGCGATTAATCATGGATCGAATCATGGTCGCATAATTTCCATCCTTGCTTCAATTCTATTTATCATTCTTCTTGCATGTATCCAAACTGCCAGCATTTCACTGTTTTGCTGCAGGGATGTAAGTCCGTGTTTATACACTGAGAAATTTAGTGGGGGTTTGTCGCAGTAGTTGCGACACATTGATTAGAAATAAAACCAACAATATATTTATGTGGACATCACTGATCTAGCCATCAATTCCGGAGATGGTTAATCAATTCTTATATGGAGGAACCTAAACTATTTTCTCGTTTGGTCCATGAATGCGCACGTCGCGCTCAAACGAAACCCATCCCAGAATCCATTATTCGTCGAAGGGCTCCTAAACCTAAACCATGGCGGAATGAAAAGAGAGTCTAGCTTTATGTTGAAAAATCGTATGCACTTAAAGCCTCCCGGAAACATGGAGTCATCGTCAATGTTAAAATTTTCCTAACACTTGAGTCTAAGCTTGAAATTTTTTTAAAGGGAGTTCGATTGCATCAGTGAAAAAATAGTTACAACTCGGTTTTAGAATATACATTAAATTAGTTTATTGTAAATTAATTAATTTTATTTTATTTTACAACAAAAATTGTTAAAAAAAATATTAAAGCTAAATCGTGACTTGGCTCCATCTCTATGAATTTCCTCGGTTTGATCTATCACCTATGGGAAATAAAACATATTAACACAAATTTGTATTTTTTTAATTTGGAAAATGAACTCACGTCACTCCTTGTGTCACCTACTCATAGCCATTTCTCAGTGTTGTAGGCTAGCAAGTCAGGCCAAGGCCAGAAGATTCCCCTCGATAGCTCTCATGTATTTGATGCAATGTAAGAAAGAAAAAAATATTAATAATATCTACAGCAGAAAACAATAGAACAATCAAATAATAGAAAAATCAATAGTGTAAAAAAATAACAACTCTGAAACTCAAAGTAACATAAGAAAATCCAACAAAATACGGAAAACAATAATGGTATAAATAAAATAAATCTAAATACTACTGAGAAACATCCAAATATTACAGAAAAACTAAAACATCAAAAATATATCAAACAAAACTCACAGCATAACAATAAATTCTACAACACGGAATAGTACAACGCAACTAAACTCAACAAAACAAATGAAGACAACAACAGAACAAATGCAATAAATACAACGGAACAACTTGAAATAACAAAATTTGAAGATAACAAACAAAAACACTGAACGCTTCCTAATTACGTGTATAATAAAAGATTTAAATAAAGAGCGACTGCGCCACTTCTCCTGCAACAACTAGTAGCATTTTAAAACAACAATACTTAAAAAGTCTTACCCCTTTCGCTGCTGTTTTAAGCCGTTGATTCTCCTGCCGCAATCTGGTGTTTTCCGCCATCATTTTTTGAAGCTCCGATTCAGCCTTCATCTTCCGAAAATATATCTCGTCGACCTCGGAAATGTCTATCGGCTCCCAGTCGTACACGTCATCTCCAGTATCCTCGATGTCATCATGGAACAGCGGCGGAAAATCTTCGTCCTCGATCATGCCCTCTTCAGGATATATCTCGTTCTTGGTTGGAATTGTCTGTAAGAAAATAAGATTTCATTAGCGCTGCTACGCACTCTAACACGATTTTACTCACCTTGGGTGGAAAACGAACTTTCCCTCCCGATTCCGCTCTACCTCCATTTGCTTGGGTGGCCCGATAGCCTCTCGGAACCCTCAAGCCAGTCGGAATCCGGGATGTAATGTTCGTTCGGTTCATCTTGGTGCTGAGTGAAATTTCTTCTTGCTTCTCTATTGCAATTTCAAACAGCAGTGACGAGTAATGTTGTGTGCACCTACCAAGTAGACTACTTGGATCGAAATCAGAGTGGGAAAATAGAAGCCGGCCTACTTTTGTAACATTTTCATTTTGACATACAGTGCATGTATTGCGTTACATGATTTGTTGTGATTTCGATGAAAATTGAAAACAAGTGATGTGTTTCTGTTTTAGAAATATAAAATTGAACTTTGACAAGTTGGAGCTATGGGAGATCAAACTTTATGGTGAAAAACAGGAAGTGGGTTATATCTATGGTATAACCGCAAGGGTGACGTAGGACTATCGTTGATTTGGAGATCATTTGTTTGAAGTTGAATCTAAATCCATTCTGAATGAATGAATAAATGAATATTTGGGAGACTTCGAAAACGAGAGCGTTACGTTGGAGGCACAAGGTTTTATGCATCCAATATTGGATACGGAAATATCCTACTGATGGGGAAGAATAATCTTCAGAAGCTATCCTGTTAATTGCGATTGATTGAAAAACCACAAAACCAAATGTATTTGGTCACAGTGTTACATGGATAGAAAACATTCAAATAAACTCTTTCACATGAATGTATTTTTAAATTCCCAGAGGAACTGGCAGATTATTTTCCGGAACTTTCTCGATGCTGAATGGCATCCAAACGGAAAGAATTCCGTGCGTGTATGTGTGTGTAGCGATGTCTTCCCGGGGAACCGTTTGTGGCATCACTCTCCTCCTGATGGATTCCCTTCTGGCCTAGGGTGCACAAACAGGCTCTTGGTGACACCGTTCATCAGCGCTTTCATGATAAACGAAGAGCTTCACCACAACAGCGACAACATGCTCCAATCGCTGTTCAATTAGAACTGAGTGGATTTCCGAGCGGCGCTCGCTTATATACCGATTGGTGATTTCAATAGCCTGTTTTGAAAGCAATTTTAAGACTATTGAAACAAGTTTTTGGATCAAAAAGTAACAAGTATAGAACGCGTAGATATTTTATCTTTCGAATGAAGTGTTTATCATTCCATTTCGTTCAGTTGTTTAGGAGCTATTAACGCTCAAAATCTCGGTCTCCGGCGTAACGCTTTCGTTTTCGAAACTTTGATTTTACACCCCGGTATAGAAATGAAAGACGTAGTCCTACGTCAAAACAGGAGAAACTGACTGCAGCCCAGGTCCTACCAATAACTCGAACTAGCACAGGAAAGCTTCCACCAACCCGTAACATCACATCGTCATCTGGCGATTTGTCGAACTCATCAACACCGACCAGCAATGGTAATAGTGCCCCAGGTTCCAGTTTGGCGAACAAATCGGCCATAATCTCAAGTAAGGCCTCGAGGGAGGAAATAAACTAACAAATGGTACAACAACTTCGGCTAGAGAGGGCAGCACACAATCAAAAGCGTGCGATGGAACTCAAACAGCAACAAGGTAATCGGAACCGGAAAAAATGGCCTTTGAGTCGACTGGTTAATCGTTATAATTTTACTCCGAATAGATGGTGCAAACCCACCGAAACAGTCCATTGTTCAGCGTTGTATTATTGTGAAAGAACCGGACGGTACAACGAAGATTATTCAACAGAACATAACTCAATCTTCACGGTCTGCTTCTGCATCAACTTCCCAGCCGAACCAAAGGCAGCAATCTCCCGCGCCCGCCAAACCAGATGGTCCACAAAAAGTGCAAATCATTCGTGATGGGAAGGATGGGAAGGTTAGCGTTCGTGGTCTGAACCCTGGGCAACAACTGATTCAAACGCCTGACAGAAAGCTACATGTTCTAAGTGCAGCCTCTGGTATGTTTGATAGTGGTGCGCTATGATTCCTAGATCTAAGTTATTTTTTAATTTACAGGATCAAACTCAACAGCGGGCAAGCAAGCAATTGCCGCTAACATATATCACGAAAGTGGCCACCAGTGGTGGTAGTACAAGTGGTGCAACGGCTTTTTTGTCGGCCCCCAGTGACTACCACATCTACGGTTCAGTCACCGCCGTCACAAACGTCGGTACAGCAGACAGTTGCATCAACGGCGACAGCGACGGCTATTCGTAGGGATATATTTTTCCTGTATATCGAGCTTCTTTTCACATCCAGTTTTATTCCAACTACTAGCTGACGCGACGAACTTCGTCCCGCCCAAAATAGATTTTTTGATTTGAATACTTTCAAACATCCACGTTTTCTTACTAAGTGAACGTTGAGTGCAATCACTGAACTCTTCATTGATTGATTACCCTTTGACCCTTTACAATTTCCTTTTACTATAAATTGTTTAGTACTTCTACAAAAATATATATAAAGTTATTTTCAGACACAATTCTCGCTCAAGATTCTTCAAGCATGAAATACATGTTTGATACAGAGAATATTACAGAATAAAGACTGCTCAAATCGGACCATTCCTTCCTCGGGTTTAGGGCACACCAACACATTTGGCCTTCCATTTTTGTTTATATAGATAGAAGATACAGGAATGCGTTATTCCATCTGAAAATCCTTTTCATCTTTCGAACAAAAAACAATTTCGTTAGCACCAACATCAAATGGACTAGCAACGCTTAGTTAATTGTATAACATATGGGAATTCAATTTTCCGAATTTTCCGATTTTTCTCTCCGCTATATTGATCTACGGGAAGAGACGAATACAACGAAATATAGATGACTGAAATTGAACCATTCCTTCCTCGGGTTTTGCGCTTACCAACACATTTGGCCTTCCATTTTTATTTATAGATATATGATATGAGAATGCGTTATTTCGCCTGAAAATGCATTCCCACTTACGAACAAAGATCAATTTCGATATCGCAAATATTGAATGGACTAACAACGCTTATGATGATGTAATTTTCGAACATGTGGGAATTCATTTTTCCGAATTTTCCGACCTTCCTTTAGGATTTTCCGAAAATTTTCCGATTTTTCTCTACACTATATTAATCTACGGGAAGAGACGAATACAACAAAATACAGGAGGCTAAAATCGAACCATCCCTTCTTCGGGTTTTCCGCTTATCAACAGATTTTGCCTTACATTTTTATTTATATAGATTGGGGATCAGTAAGCGCCATTCGTTTTTAGAACTATCCTTCCATAAAACATAACACCAACACTTGTCACTAAACTTCCTGCTAAAAGACGTGCTCTTGGCCACTCCCTCTGCTTGAATTTAGTATCATTAGATAGCAAGTGGAATGTGTTTTGAGATCCCAAAGGTAGTGATCACTTATCCATCAAGATTTGTATCCAAATTTGTATTTGTATTTGTATTGTTCGGACTGTTTACTACTGACGAACATTTATGATCTGAGCATCACATCGCTCTGGTTTTCAGTGTCCGAAACGAGTGGCTGATGACGAGTGCAGTTTTGCTTTACACCGGTCTCCCGTCTCGCCTGCAAAGACGCACTCGGAGAGTTAATTTTACATTCGGTAACATTCGGGTTGTGGCGAGCTAAACTGAGCGGAGAGGCGAGATACTGCGAATCGTATACTGTAGAAACACTTGCCTCCGTGGAGCAAATTACTGCTGCGATTTGCACACAAACCGAGTGGAAAGAGTCTTTCGTTTCTTCTATCTAGATCCGTTGATGCGATCTATTAATAGACTCAGAGTAATCAAGAGAACATCATTCTGTTGGGAAGGGAGAGGAGTAATAGTTGATCGCAACTTGTACAGATCGCGATCTGTGCAGTTTGCGATTAATCATGGATCGAATCATGGTCGCATAATTTCCATCCTTGCTTCAATTCTATTTATCATTCTTCTTGCATGTATCCAAACTGCCAGCATTTCACTGTTTTGCTGCAGGGATGTAAGTCCGTGTTTATACACTGAGAAATTTAGTGGGGGTTTGTCGCAGTAGTTGCGACACATTGATTAGAAATAAAACCAACAATATATTTATGTGGACATCACTGATCTAGCCATCAATTCCGGAGATGGTTAATCAATTCTTCTATGGAGGAACCTAAACTATTTTCTCGTTTGGTCCATGAATGCGCACTTCGCGCTCAAACGAAACCCATCCCAGAATCCATTATTCGTCGAAGGGCTCCTAAACCTAAACCATGGCGGAATGAAAAGAGAGTCTAGCTTTATGTTGAAAAATCGTATGCACTTAAAGCCTCCCGGAAACATGGAGTCATCGTCAATTTTAAAATTTTCCTAACACTTGAGTCTAAGTTTGAAATTTTTTTAAAGGGAGTTCGATTGCATCAGTGAAAAAATAGTAACAACTCGGTTTTAGAATATACATTAAATTAGTTTATTGTAAATTAATTAATTTTATTTTATTTTACAACAAAAATTGTTAAAAAAATATTAAAGCTAAATCGTGACTTGGCCCCATCTCTATGAATTTCCTCGGTTTGATCTATCACCTATGGGAAATAAAACATATTAACACAAATTTGTATTTTTTTAATTTGGAAAATGAACTCACGTCACTCCTTGTGTCACCTACTCATAGCCATTTCTCAGTGTTGTAGGCTAGCAAGTCAGGCCAAGGCCAGAAGATTCCCCTCGATAGCTCTCATGTATTTGATGCAATGTAAGAAAGAAAAAAATATTAATAATATCTACAGCGGAAAACAATAGAACAATCAAATAATAGAAAAATCAATAGTGTAAAAAAATAACAACTCTGAAACTCAAAGTAACATAAGAAAATCCAACAAAATACGGAAAACAATAATGGTATAAATAAAATAAATCTAAATACTACTGAGAAACATCCAAATATTACAGAAAAACTAAAACATCAAAAATATATCAAACAAAACTCACAGAATAACAATAAATTCTACAACACGGAATAGTACAACGCAACTAAACTCAACAAAACAAATGAAGACAACAACAAAACAAATGCATTAAATACAACGGAACAACTTGAAATAACAAAATTTGAAGATAACAAACAAAAACACTGAACGCTTCCTAATTACGTGTATAATAAAAGATTTAAATAAAGAGCGACTGCGCCACTTCTCCTGCAACAACTAGTAGCATTTTAAAACAACAATACTTAAAAAGTCTTACCCCTTTCGCTGCTGTTTTAAGCCGTTGATTCTCCTGCCGCAATCTGGTGTTTTCCGCCATCATTTTTTGAAGCTCCGATTCAGCCTTCATCTTCCGAAAATATATCTCGTCGACCTCGGAAATGTCTATCGGCTCCCAGTCGTACACGTCATCTCCAGTATCCTCGATGTCATCATGGAACAGCGGCGGAAAATCTTCGTCCTCGATCATGCCCTCTTCAGGATATATCTCGTTCTTGGTTGGAATTGTCTGTAAGAAAATAAGATTTCATTAGCGCTGCTACGCACTCTAACACGATTTTACTCACCTTGGGTGGAAAACGAACTTTCCCTCCCGATTCCGCTCTACCTCCATTTGCTTGGGTGGCCCGATAGCCTCTCGGAACCCTCAAGCCAGTCGGAATCCGGGATGTAACGTTCGTTCGGTTCATCTTGGTGCTGAGTGAAATTTCTTCTTGCTTCTCTATTGCAATTTCAAACAGCAGTGACGAGTAATGTTGTGTGCACCTACCAAGTAGACTACTTGGATCGAAATCAGAGTGGGAAAATAGAAGCCGGCCTACTTTTGTAACATTTTCATTTTGACATACAGTGCATGTATTGCGTTACATGATTTGTTGTGATTTCGATGAAAATTGAAAACAAGTGATGTGTTTCTGTTTTAGAAATATAAAATTGAACTTTGACAAGTTGGAGCTATGGGAGATCAAACTTTATGGTGAAAAACAGGAAGTGGGTTATATCTATGGTATAACCGCAAGGGTGACGTAGGACTATCGTTGATTTGGAGATCATTTGTTTGAAGTTGAATCTAAATCCATTCTGAATGAATGAATAAATGAATATTTGGGAGACTTCGAAAACGAGAGCGTTACGTTGGAGGCACAAGGTTTTATGCATCCAATATTGGATACGGAAATATCCTACTGATGGGGAAGAATAATCTTCAGAAGCTATCCTGTTAATTGCGATTGATTGAAAAACCACAAAACCAAATGTATTTGGTCACAGTGTTACATGGATAGAAAACATTCAAATAAACTCTTTCACATGAATGTATTTTTAAATTCCCAGAGGAACTGGCAGATTATTTTCCGGAACTTTCTCGATGCTGAATGGCATCCAAACGGAAAGAATTCCGTGCGTGTATGTGTGTGTAGCGATGTCTTCCCGGGGAACCGTTTGTGGCATCACTCTCCTCCTGATGGATTCCCTTCTGGCCTAGGGTGCACAAACAGGCTCTTGGTGACACCGTTCATCAGCGCTTTCATGATAAACGAAGAGCTTCACCACAACAGCGACAACATGCTCCAATCGCTGTTCAATTAGAACTGAGTGGATTTCCGAGCGGCGCTCGCTTATATACCGATTGGTGATTTCAATAGCCTGTTTTGAAAGCAATTTTAAGACTATTGAAACAAGTTTTTGGATCAAAAAGTAACAAGTATAGAACGCGTAGATATTTTATCTTTCGAATGAAGTGTTTATCATTCCATTTCGTTCAGTTGTTTAGGAGCTATTAACGCTCAAAATCTCGGTCTCCGGCGTAACGCTTTCGTTTTCGAAACTTTGATTTTACACCCCGGTATAGAAATGAAAGACGTAGTCCTACGTCAAAACAGGAGAAACTGACTGCAGCCCAGGTCCTACCAATAACTCGAACTAGCACAGGAAAGCTTCCACCAACCCGTAACATCACATCGTCATCTGGCGATTTGTCGAACTCATCAACACCGACCAGCAATGGTAATAGTGCCCCAGGTTCCAGTTTGGCGAACAAATCGGCCATAATCTCTAGTAAGGCCTCGAGGGAGGAAATAAACTAACAAATGGTACAACAACTTCGGCTAGAGAGGGCAGCACACAATCAAAAGCGTGCGATGGAACTCAAACAGCAACAAGGTAATCGGAACCGGAAAAAATGGCCTTTGAGTCGACTGGTTAATCGTTATAATTTTACTCCGAATAGATGGTGCAAACCCACCGAAACAGTCCATTGTTCAGCGTTGTATTATTGTGAAAGAACCGGACGGTACAACGAAGATTATTCAACAGAACATAACTCAATCTTCACGGTCTGCTTCTGCATCAACTTCCCAGCCGAACCAAAGGCAGCAATCTCCCGCGCCCGCCAAACCAGATGGTCCACAAAAAGTGCAAATCATTCGTGATGGGAAGGATGGGAAGGTTAGCGTTCGTGGTCTGAACCCTGGGCAACAACTGATTCAAACGCCTGACAGAAAGCTACATGTTCTAAGTGCAGCCTCTGGTATGTTTGATAGTGGTGCGCTATGATTCCTAGATCTAAGTTATTTTTTAATTTTAAATTTTAATCAAACTCAACAGCGGGCAAGCAAGCAATTGCCGCTAACATATATCACGAAAGTGGCCACCAGTGGTGGTAGTACAAGTGGTGCAACGGCTTTTTTGTCGGCCCCCAGTGACTACCACATCTACGGTTCAGTCACCGCCGTCACAAACGTCGGTACAGCAGACAGTTGCATCAACGGCGACAGCGACGGCTATTCGTAGGGATATATTTTTCCTGTATATCGAGCTTCTTTTCACATCCAGTTTTATTCCAACTACTAGCTGACGCGACGAACTTCGTCCCGCCCAAAATAGATTTTTTGATTTGAATACTTTCAAACATCCACGTTTTCTTACTAAGTGAACGTTGAGTGAAATCACTGAACTCTTCATTGATTGATTACCCTTTGACCCTTTACAATTTCCTTTTACTATAAATTGTTTAGTACTTCTACAAAAATATATATAAAGTTATTTTCAGACACAATTCTCGCTCAAGATTCTTCAAGCATGAAATACATGTTTGATACAGAGAATATTACAGAATAAAGACTGCTCAAATCGGACCATTCCTTCCTCGGGTTTAGGGCACACCAACACATTTGGCCTTCCATTTTTGTTTATATAGATAGAAGATACAGGAATGCGTTATTCCATCTGAAAATCCTTTTCATCTTTCGAACAAAAAACAATTTCGTTAGCACCAACATCAAATGGACTAGCAACGCTTAGTTAATTGTATAACATATGGGAATTCAATTTTCCGAATTTTCCGATTTTTCTCTCCGCTATATTGATCTACGGGAAGAGACGAATACAACGAAATATAGATGACTGAAATTGAACCATTCCTTCCTCGGGTTTTGCGCTTACCAACACATTTGGCCTTCCATTTTTATTTATAGATATATGATATGAAAATGCGTTATTTCGCCTGAAAATGCATTCCCACTTACGAACAAAGATCAATTTCGATATCGCAAATATTGAATGGACTAACAACGCTTATGATGATATAATTTTCGAACATGTGGGAATTCATTTTTCCGAATTTTCCGACCTTCCTTTAGGATTTTCCGAAAATTTTCCGATTTTTCTCTACACTATATTGATCTACGGGAAGAGACGAATACAACAAAATACAGGAGGCTAAAATCGGACCATCCCTTCTTCGGGTTTTCCGCTTATCAACAGATTTTGCCTTACATTTTTATTTATATAGATTGGGGATCAGTAAGCGCCATTCGTTTTTAGAACTATCCTTCCATAAAACATAACACCAACACTTGTCACTAAACTTCCTGCTAAAAGACGTGCTCTTGGCCACTCCCTCTGCTTGAATTTAGTATCATTAGATAGCAAGTGGAATGTGTTTTGAGATCCCAAAGGTAGTGATCACTTATCCATCAAGATTTGTATCCAAATTTGTATTTGTATTTGTATTGTTCGGACTGTTTACTACTGACGAACATTTATGATCTGAGCATCACATCGCTCTGGTTTTCAGTGTCCGAAACGAGTGGCTGATGACGAGTGCAGTTTTGCTTTACACCGGTCTCCCGTCTCGCCTGCAAAGACGCACTCGGAGAGTTAATTTTACATTCGGTAACATTCGGGTTGTGGTGAGCTAAACTGAGCGGAGAGGCGAGATACTGCGAATCGTATACTGTAGAAACACTTGCCTCCGTGGAGCAAATTACTGCTGCGATTTGCACACAAACCGAGTGGAAAGAGTCTTTCGTTTCTTCTATCTAGATCCGTTGATGCGATCTATTAATAGACTCAGAGTAATCAAGAGAACATCATTCTGTTGGGAAGGGAGAGGAGTAATAGTTGATCGCAACTTATACAGATCGCGATCTGTGCAGTTTGCGATTAATCATGGATCGAATCATGGTCGCATAATTTCCATCCTTGCTTCAATTCTATTTATCATTCTTCTTGCATGTATCCAAACTGCCAGCATTTCACTGTTTTGCTGCAGGGATGTAAGTCCGTGTTTATACACTGAGAAATTTAGTGGGGGTTTGTCGCAGTAGTTGCGACACATTGATTAGAAATAAAACCAACAATATATTTATGTGGACATCACTGATCTAGCCATCAATTCCGGAGATGGTTAATCAATTCTTCTATGGAGGAACCTAAACTATTTTCTCGTTTGGTCCATGAATGCGCACTTCGCGCTCAAACGAAACCCATCCCAGAATCCATTATTCGTCGAAGGGCTCCTAAACCTAAACCATGGCGGAATGAAAAGAGAGTCTAGCTTTATGTTGAAAAATCGTATGCACTTAAAGCCTCCCGGAAACATGGAGTCATCGTCAATTTTAAAATTTTCCTAACACTTGAGTCTAAGTTTGAAATTTTTTTAAAGGGAGTTCGATTGCATCAGTGAAAAAATAGTAACAACTCGGTTTTAGAATATACATTAAATTAGTTTATTGTAAATTAATTTATTTTATTTTATTTTACAACAAAAATTGTTAAAAAAAATATTAAAGCTAAATCGTGACTTGGCCCCATCTCTATGAATTTCCTCGGTTTGATCTATCACCTATGGGAAATAAAACATATTAACACAAATTTGTATTTTTTTAATTTGGAAAATGAACTCACGTCACTCCTTGTGTCACCTACTCATAGCCATTTCTCAGTGTTGTAGGCTAGCAAGTCAGGCCAAGGCCAGAAGATTCCCCTCGATAGCTCTCATGTATTTGATGCAATGTAAGAAAGAAAAAAATATTAATAATATCTACAGCGGAAAACAATAGAACAATCAAATAATAGAAAAATCAGTAGTGTAAAAAAATAACAACTCTGAAACTCAAAGTAACATAAGAAAATCCAACAGAATACGGAAAACAATAACGGTATAAATAAAATAAATCTAAATACTACTGAGAAACATCCAAATATTACAGAAAAACTAAAACATCAAAAATATATCAAACAAAACTCACAGCATAACAATAAATTCTACAACACGGAATAGTACAACGCAACTAAACTCAACAAAACAAATGAAGACAACAACAGAACAAATGCAATAAATACAACGGAACAACTTGAAATAACAAAATTTGAAGATAACAAACAAAAACACTGAACGCTTCCTAATTACGTGTATAATAAAAGATTTAAATAAAGAGCGACTGCGCCACTTCTCCTGCAACAACTAGTAGTATTTTAAAACAACAATACTTAAAAAGTCTTACCCCTTTCGCTGCTGTTTTAAGCCGTTGATTCTCCTGCCGCAATTTGGTGTTTTCCGCCATCATTTTTTGAAGCTCCGATTCAGCCTTCATCTTCCGAAAATATATCTCGTCGACCTCGGAAATGTCTATCGGCTCCCAGTCGTACACGTCATCTCCAGTATCCTCGATGTCATCATGGAACAGCGGCGGAAAATCTTCGTCCTCGATCATGCCCTCTTCAGGATATATCTCGTTCTTGGTTGGAATTGTCTGTAAGAAAATAAGATTTCATTAGCGCTGCTACGCACTCTAACACGATTTTACTCACCTTGGGTGGAAAACGAACTTTCCCTCCCGATTCCGCTCTACCTCCATTTGCTTGGGTGTCCCGATAGCCTCTCGGAACCCTCAAGCCAGTCGGAATCCGGGATGTAACGTTCGTTCGGTTCATCTTGGTGCTGAGTGAAATTTCTTCTTGCTTCTCTATTGCAATTTCAAACAGCAGTGACGAGTAATGTTGTGTGCACCTACCAAGTAGACTACTTGGATCGAAATCAGAGTGGGAAAATAGAAGCCGGCCTACTTTTGTAACATTTTCATTTTGACATACAGTGCATGTATTGCGTTACATGATTTGTTGTGATTTCGATGAAAATTGAAAACAAGTGATGTGTTTCTGTTTTAGAAATATAAAATTGAACTTTGACAAGTTGGAGCTATGGGAGATCAAACTTTATGGTGAAAAACAGGAGAAACTGACTGCAGCCCAGGTCCTACCAATAACTCGAACTAGCACAGGAAAGCTTCCACCAACCCGTAACATCACATCGTCATCTGGCGATTTGTCGAACTCATCAACACCGACCAGCAATGGTAATAGTGCCCCAGGTTCCAGTTTGGCGAACAAATCGGCCATAATCTCTAGTAAGGCCTCGAGGGAGGAAATAAACTAACAAATGGTACAACAACTTCGGCTAGAGAGGGCAGCACACAATCAAAAGCGTGCGATGGAACTCAAACAGCAACAAGGTAATCGGAACCGGAAAAAATGGCCTTTGAGTCGACTGGTTAATCGTTATAATTTTACTCCGAATAGATGGTGCAAACCCACCGAAACAGTCCATTGTTCAGCGTTGTATTATTGTGAAAGAACCGGACGGTACAACGAAGATTATTCAACAGAACATAACTCAATCTTCACGGTCTGCTTCTGCATCAACTTCCCAGCCGAACCAAAGGCAGCAATCTCCCGCGCCCGCCAAACCAGATGGTCCACAAAAAGTGCAAATCATTCGTGATGGGAAGGATGGGAAGGTTAGCGTTCGTGGTCTGAACCCTGGGCAACAACTGATTCAAACGCCTGACAGAAAGCTACATGTTCTAAGTGCAGCCTCTGGTATGTTTGATAGTGGTGCGCTATGATTCCTAGATCTAAGTTATTTTTTAATTTACAGGATCAAACTCAACAGCGGGCAAGCAAGCAATTGCCGCTAACATATATCATGAAAGTGGCCACCAGTGGTGGTAGTACAAGTGGTGCAACGGCTTTTTTGTCGGCCCCCAGTGACTACCACATCTACGGTTCAGTCACCGCCGTCACAAACGTCGGTACAGCAGACAGTTGCATCAACGGCGACAGCGACGGCTATTCGTAGGGATATATTTTTCCTGTATATCGAACTTCTTTTCACATCCAGTTTTATTCCAACTACTAGCTGACGCGACGAACTTCGTCCCGCCCAAAATAGATTTTTTGATTTGAATACTTTCAAACATCCACGTTTTCTTACTAAGTGAACGTTGAGTGCAATCACTGAACTCTTCATTGATTGATTACCCTTTGACCCTTTACAATTTCATTTTACTATAAATTGTTTAGTACTTCTACAAAAATATATATAAAGTTATTTTCAGACACAATTCTCGCTCAAGATTCTTCAAGCATTTGGAAATAACATGTTTCTCCGTTGCATGAAATACATGTTTGATACAGAGAATATTACAGAATAAAGACTGCTCAAATCGGACCATTCCTTCCTCGGGTTTAGGGCACACCAACACATTTGGCCTTCCATTTTTGTTTATATAGATAGAAGATACAGGAATGCGTTATTCCATCTGAAAATCCTTTTCATCTTTCGAACAAAAAACAATTTCGTTAGCACCAACATCAAATGGACTAGCAACGCTTAGTTAATTGTATAACATATGGGAATTCAATTTTCCGAATTTTCCGATTTTTCTCTCCGCTATATTGATCTACGGGAAGAGACGAATACAACGAAATATAGATGACTGAAATTGAACCATTCCTTCCTCGGGTTTTGCGCTTACCAACACATTTGGCCTTCCATTTTTATTTATAGATATATGATATGAGAATGCGTTATTTCGCCTGAAAATGCATTCCCACTTACGAACAAAGATCAATTTCGATATCGCAAATATTGAATGGACTAACAACGCTTATGATGATGTAATTTTCGAACATGTGGGAATTCATTTTTCCGAATTTTCCGACCTTCCTTTAGGATTTTCCGAAAATTTTCCGATTTTTCTCTACACTATATTGATCTACGGGAAGAGACGAATACAACAAAATACAGGAGGCTAAAATCGGACCATCCCTTCTTCGGGTTTTCCGCTTATCAACAGATTTTGCCTTACATTTTTATTTATATAGATTGGGGATCAGTAAGCGCCATTCGTTTTTAGAATTATCCTTCCATAAAACATAACACCAACACTTGTCACTAAACTTCCTGCTAAAAGACGTGCTCTTGGCCACTCCCTCTGCTTGAATTTAGTATCATTAGATAGCAAGTGGAATGTGTTTTGAGATCCCAAAGGTAGTGATCACTTATCCATCAAGATTTGTATCCAAATTTGTATTTGTAGTTGTATTGTTCGGACTGTTTACTACTGACGAACATTTATGATCTGAGCATCACATCGCTCTGGTTTTCAGTGTCCGAAACGAGTGGCTGATGACGAGTGCAGTTTTGCTTTACACCGGTCTCCCGTCTCGCCTGCAAAGACGCACTCGGAGAGTTAATTTTACATTCGGTAACATTCGGGTTGTGGCGAGCTAAACTGAGCGGAGAGGCGAGATACTGCGAATCGTATACTGTAGAAACACTTGCCTCCGTGGAGCAAATTACTGCTGCGATTTGCACACAAACCGAGTGGAAAGAGTCTTTCGTTTCTTCTATCTAGATCCGTTGATGCGATCTATTAATAGACTCAGAGTAATCAAGAGAACATCATTCTGTTGGGAAGGGAGAGGAGTAATAGTTGATCGCAACTTGTACAGATCGCGATCTGTGCAGTTTGCGATTAATCATGGATCGAATCATGGTCGCATAATTTCCATCCTTGCTTCAATTCTATTTATCATTCTTCTTGCATGTATCCAAACTGCCAGCATTTCACTGTTTTGCTGCAGGGATGTAAGTCCGTGTTTATACACTGAGAAATTTAGTGGGGGTTTGTCGCAGTAGTTGCGACACATTGATTAGAAATAAAACCAACAATATATTTATGTGGACATCACTGATCTAGCCATCAATTCCGGAGATGGTTAATCAATTCTTCTATGGAGGAACCTAAACTATTTTCTCGTTTGGTCCATGAATGCGCACTTCGCGCTCAAACGAAACCCATCCCAGAATCCATTATTCGTCGAAGGGCTCCTAAACCTAAACCATGGCGGAATGAAAAGAGAGTCTAGCTTTATGTTGAAAAATCGTATGCACTTAAAGCCTCCCGGAAACATGGAGTCATCGTCAATTTTAAAATTTTCCTAACACTTGAGTCTAAGTTTAAATTTTTTTTAAAGGGAGTTCGATTGCATCAGTGAAAAAATAGTAACAACTCGGTTTTAGAATATACATTAAATTAGTTTATTGTAAATTAATTTATTTTATTTTATTTTACAACAAAAATTGTTAAAAAAAATATTAAAGCTAAATCGTGACTTGGCCCCATCTCTATGAATTTTCTCGGTTTGATCTATCACCTATGGGAAATAAAACATATTAACACAAATTTGTATTTTTTTAATTTGGAAAATGAACTCACGTCACTCCTTGTGTCACCTACTCATAGCCATTTCTCAGTGTTGTAGGCTAGCAAGTCAGGCCAAGGCCAGAAGATTCCCCTCGATAGCTCTCATGTATTTGATGCAATGTAAGAAAGAAAAAAATATTAATAATATCTACAGCAGAAAACAATAGAACAATCAAATAATAGAAAAATCAATAGTGTAAAAAAATAACAACTCTGAAACTCAAAGTAACATAAGAAAATCCAACAAAATACGGAAAACAATAATGGTATAAATAAAATAAATCTAAATACTACTGAGAAACATCCAAATATTACAGAAAAACTAAAACATCAAAAATATATCAAACAAAACTCACAGCATAACAATAAATTCTACAACACGGAATAGTACAACGCAACTAAACTCAACAAAACAAATGAAGACAACAACAGAACAAATGCAATAAATACAACGGAACAACTTGAAATAACAAAATTTGAAGATAACAAACAAAAACACTGAACGCTTCCTAATTACGTGTATAATAAAAGATTTAAATAAAGAGCGACTGCGCCACTTCTCCTGCAACAACTAGTAGCATTTTAAAACAACAATACTTAAAAAGTCTTACCCCTTTCGCTGCTGTTTTAAGCCGTTGATTCTCCTGCCGCAATCTGGTGTTTTCCGCCATCATTTTTTGAAGCTCCGATTCAGCCTTCATCTTCCGAAAATATATCTCGTCGACCTCGGAAATGTCTATCGGCTCCCAGTCGTACACGTCATCTCCAGTATCCTCGATGTCATCATGGAACAGCGGCGGAAAATCTTCGTCCTCGATCATGCCCTCTTCAGGATATATCTCGTTCTTGGTTGGAATTGTCTGTAAGAAAATAAGATTTCATTAGCGCTGCTACGCACTCTAACACGATTTTACTCACCTTGGGTGGAAAACGAACTTTCCCTCCCGATTCCGCTCTACCTCCATTTGCTTGGGTGGCCCGATAGCCTCTCGGAACCCTCAAGCCAGTCGGAATCCGGGATGTAACGTTCGTTCGGTTCATCTTGGTGCTGAGTGAAATTTCTTCTTGCTTCTCTATTGCAATTTCAAACAGCAGTGACGAGTAATGTTGTGTGCACCTACCAAGTAGACTACTTGGATCGAAATCAGAGTGGGAAAATAGAAGCCGGCCTACTTTTGTAACATTTTCATTTTGACATACAGTGCATGTATTGCGTTACATGATTTGTTGTGATTTCGATGAAAATTGAAAACAAGTGATGTGTTTCTGTTTTAGAAATATAAAATTGAACTTTGACAAGTTGGAGCTATGGGAGATCAAACTTTATGGTGAAAAACAGGAAGTGGGTTATATCTATGGTATAACCGCAAGGGTGACGTAGGACTATCGTTGATTTGGAGATCATTTGTTTGAAGTTGAATCTAAATCCATTCTGAATGAATGAATAAATGAATATTTGGGAGACTTCGAAAACGAGAGCGTTACGTTGGAGGCACAAGGTTTTATGCATCCAATATTGGATACGGAAATATCCTACTGATGGGGAAGAATAATCTTCAGAAGCTATCCTGTTAATTGCGATTGATTGAAAAACCACAAAACCAAATGTATTTGGTCACAGTGTTACATGGATAGAAAACATTCAAATAAACTCTTTCACATGAATGTATTTTTAAATTCCCAGAGGAACTGGCAGATTATTTTCCGGAACTTTCTCGATGCTGAATGGCATCCAAACGGAAAGAATTCCGTGCGTGTATGTGTGTGTAGCGATGTCTTCCCGGGGAACCGTTTGTGGCATCACTCTCCTCCTGATGGATTCCCTTCTGGCCTAGGGTGCACAAACAGGCTCTTGGTGACACCGTTCATCAGCGCTTTCATGATAAACGAAGAGCTTCACCACAACAGCGACAACATGCTCCAATCGCTGTTCAATTAGAACTGAGTGGATTTCCGAGCGGCGCTCGCTTATATACCGATTGGTGATTTCAATAGCCTGTTTTGAAAGCAATTTTAAGACTATTGAAACAAGTTTTTGGATCAAAAAGTAACAAGTATAGAACGCGTAGATATTTTATCTTTCGAATGAAGTGTTTATCATTCCATTTCGTTCAGTTGTTTAGGAGCTATTAACGCTCAAAATCTCGGTCTCCGGCGTAACGCTTTCGTTTTCGAAACTTTGATTTTACACCCCGGTATAGAAATGAAAGACGTAGTCCTACGTCAAAACAGGAGAAACTGACTGCAGCCCAGGTCCTACCAATAACTCGAACTAGCACAGGAAAGCTTCCACCAACCCGTAACATCACATCGTCATCTGGCGATTTGTCGAACTCATCAACACCGACCAGCAATGGTAATAGTGCCCCAGGTTCCAGTTTGGCGAACAAATCGGCCATAATCTCTAGTAAGGCCTCGAGGGAGGAAATAAACTAACAAATGGTACAACAACTTCGGCTAGAGAGGGCAGCACACAATCAAAAGCGTGCGATGGAACTCAAACAGCAACAAGGTAATCGGAACCGGAAAAAATGGCCTTTGAGTCGACTGGTTAATCGTTATAATTTTACTCCGAATAGATGGTGCAAACCCACCGAAACAGTCCATTGTTCAGCGTTGTATTATTGTGAAAGAACCGGACGGTACAACGAAGATTATTCAACAGAACATAACTCAATCTTCACGGTCTGCTTCTGCATCAACTTCCCAGCCGAACCAAAGGCAGCAATCTCCCGCGCCCGCCAAACCAGATGGTCCACAAAAAGTGCAAATCATTCGTGATGGGAAGGATGGGAAGGTTAGCGTTCGTGGTCTGAACCTGGGCAACAACTGATTCAAACGCCTGACAGAAAGCTACATGTTCTAAGTGCAGCCTCTGGTATGTTTGATAGTGGTGCGCTATGATTCCTAGATCTAAGTTATTTTTTAATTTACAGGATCAAACTCAACAGCGGGCAAGCAAGCAATTGCCGCTAACATATATCACGAAAGTGGCCACCAGTGGTGGTAGTACAAGTGGTGCAACGGCTTTTTTGTCGGCCCCCAGTGACTACCACATCTACGGTTCAGTCACCGCCGTCACAAACGTCGGTACAGCAGACAGTTGCATCAACGGCGACAGCGACGGCTATTCGTAGGGATATATTTTTCCTGTATATCGAGCTTCTTTTCACATCCAGTTTTATTCCAACTACTAGCTGACGCGACGAACTTCGTCCCGCCCAAAATAGATTTTTTGATTTGAATACTTTCAAACATCCACGTTTTCTTACTAAGTGAACGTTGAGTGCAATCACTGAACTCTTCATTGATTGATTACCCTTTGACCCTTTACAATTTCCTTTTACTATAAATTGTTTAGTACTTCTACAAAAAATATATATAAAGTTATTTTCAGACACAATTCTCGCTCAAGATTCTTCAAGCATGAAATACATGTTTGATACAGAGAATATTACAGAATAAAGACTGCTCAAATCGGACCATTCCTTCCTCGGGTTTAGGGCACACCAACACATTTGGCCTTCCATTTTTGTTTATATAGATAGAAGATACAGGAATGCGTTATTCCATCTGAAAATCCTTTTCATCTTTCGAACAAAAAAACAATTTCGTTAGCACCAACATCAAATGGACTAGCAACGCTTAGTTAATTGTATAACATATGGGAATTCAATTTTCCGAATTTTCCGATTTTTCTCTCCGCTATATTGATCTACGGGAAGAGACGAATACAACGA
This sequence comes from Toxorhynchites rutilus septentrionalis, assembly GCF_029784135.1. Lineage (NCBI taxonomy): Eukaryota > Metazoa > Arthropoda > Insecta > Diptera > Culicidae > Toxorhynchites > Toxorhynchites rutilus. Next base: position 118,693 of record NW_026600146.1, on the reverse strand, counting down.
AATATAGATGACTGAAATTGAACCATTCCTTCCTCGGGTTTTGCGCTTACCAACACATTTGGCCTTCCATTTTTATTTATAGATATATGATATGAGAATGCGTTATTTCGCCTGAAAATGCATTCCCACTTACGAACAAAGATCAATTTCGATATCGCAAATATTGAATGGACTAACAACGCTTATGATGATGTAATTTTCGAACATGTGGGAATTCATTTTTTCCGAATTTTCCGACCTTCCTTTAGGATTTTCCGAAAATTTTCCGATTTTTCTCTACACTATATTAATCTACGGGAAGAGACGAATACAACAAAATACAGGAGGCTAAAATCGAACCATCCCTTCTTCGGGTTTTCCGCTTATCAACAGATTTTGCCTTACATTTTTATTTATATAGATTGGGGATCAGTAAGCGCCATTCGTTTTTAGAACTATCCTTCCATAAAACATAACACCAACACTTGTCACTAAACTTCCTGCTAAAAGACGTGCTCTTGGCCACTCCCTCTGCTTGAATTTAGTATCATTAGATAGCAAGTGGAATGTGTTTTGAGATCCCAAAGGTAGTGATCACTTATCCATCAAGATTTGTATCCAAATTTGTATTTGTATTTGTATTGTTCGGACTGTTTACTACTGACGAACATTTATGATCTGAGCATCACATCGCTCTGGTTTTCAGTGTCCGAAACGAGTGGCTGATGACGAGTGCAGTTTTGCTTTACACCGGTCTCCCGTCTCGCCTGCAAAGACGCACTCGGAGAGTTAATTTTACATTCGGTAACATTCGGGTTGTGGCGAGCTAAACTGAGCGGAGAGGCGAGATACTGCGAATCGTATACTGTAGAAACACTTGCCTCCGTGGAGCAAATTACTGCTGCGATTTGCACACAAACCGAGTAAAGAGTCTTTCGTTTCTTCTATCTAGATCCGTTGATGCGATCTATTAATAGACTCAGAGTAATCAAGAGAACATCATTCTGTTGGGAAGGGAGAGGAGTAATAGTTGATCGCAACTTGTACAGATCGCGATCTGTGCAGTTTGCGATTAATCATGGATCGAATCATGGTCGCATAATTTCCATCCTTGCTTCAATTCTATTTATCATTCTTCTTGCATGTATCCAAACTGCCAGCATTTCACTGTTTTGCTGCAGGGATGTAAGTCCGTGTTTATACACTGAGAAATTTAGTGGGGGTTTGTCGCAGTAGTTGCGACACATTGATTAGAAATAAAACCAACAATATATTTATGTGGACATCACTGATCTAGCCATCAATTCCGGAGATGGTTAATCAATTCTTCTATGGAGGAACCTAAACTATTTTCTCGTTTGGTCCATGAATGCGCACTTCGCGCTCAAACGAAACCCATCCCAGAATCCATTATTCGTCGAAGGGCTCCTAAACCTAAACCATGGCGGAATGAAAAGAGAGTCTAGCTTTATGTTGAAAAATCGTATGCACTTAAAGCCTCCCGGAAACATGGAGTCATCGTCAATTTTAAAATTTTCCTAACACTTGAGTCTAAGTTTGAAATTTTTTTAAAGGGAGTTCGATTGCATCAGTGAAAAAATAGTAACAACTCGGTTTTAGAATATACATTAAATTAGTTTATTGTAAATTAATTAATTTTATTTTATTTTACAACAAAAATTGTTAAAAAAATATTAAAGCTAAATCGTGACTTGGCCCCATCTCTATGAATTTCCTCGGTTTGATCTATCACCTATGGGAAATAAAACATATTAACACAAATTTGTATTTTTTTAATTTGGAAAATGAACTCACGTCACTCCTTGTGTCACCTACTCATAGCCATTTCTCAGTGTTGTAGGCTAGCAAGTCAGGCCAAGGCCAGAAGATTCCCCTCGATAGCTCTCATGTATTTGATGCAATGTAAGAAAGAAAAAAATATTAATAATATCTACAGCGGAAAACAATAGAACAATCAAATAATAGAAAAATCAATAGTGTAAAAAAATAACAACTCTGAAACTCAAAGTAACATAAGAAAATCCAACAAAATACGGAAAACAATAATGGTATAAATAAAATAAATCTAAATACTACTGAGAAACATCCAAATATTACAGAAAAACTAAAACATCAAAAATATATCAAACAAAACTCACAGAATAACAATAAATTCTACAACACGGAATAGTACAACGCAACTAAACTCAACAAAACAAATGAAGACAACAACAAAACAAATGCATTAAATACAACGGAACAACTTGAAATAACAAAATTTGAAGATAACAAACAAAAACACTGAACGCTTCCTAATTACGTGTATAATAAAAGATTTAAATAAAGAGCGACTGCGCCACTTCTCCTGCAACAACTAGTAGCATTTTAAAACAACAATACTTAAAAAGTCTTACCCCTTTCGCTGCTGTTTTAAGCCGTTGATTCTCCTGCCGCAATCTGGTGTTTTCCGCCATCATTTTTTGAAGCTCCGATTCAGCCTTCATCTTCCGAAAATATATCTCGTCGACCTCGGAAATGTCTATCGGCTCCCAGTCGTACACGTCATCTCCAGTATCCTCGATGTCATCATGGAACAGCGGCGGAAAATCTTCGTCCTCGATCATGCCCTCTTCAGGATATATCTCGTTCTTGGTTGGAATTGTCTGTAAGAAAATAAGATTTCATTAGCGCTGCTACGCACTCTAACACGATTTTACTCACCTTGGGTGGAAAACGAACTTTCCCTCCCGATTCCGCTCTACCTCCATTTGCTTGGGTGGCCCGATAGCCTCTCGGAACCCTCAAGCCAGTCGGAATCCGGGATGTAACGTTCGTTCGGTTCATCTTGGTGCTGAGTGAAATTTCTTCTTGCTTCTCTATTGCAATTTCAAACAGCAGTGACGAGTAATGTTGTGTGCACCTACCAAGTAGACTACTTGGATCGAAATCAGAGTGGGAAAATAGAAGCCGGCCTACTTTTGTAACATTTTCATTTTGACATACAGTGCATGTATTGCGTTACATGATTTGTTGTGATTTCGATGAAAATTGAAAACAAGTGATGTGTTTCTGTTTTAGAAATATAAAATTGAACTTTGACAAGTTGGAGCTATGGGAGATCAAACTTTATGGTGAAAAACAGGAAGTGGGTTATATCTATGGTATAACCGCAAGGGTGACGTAGGACTATCGTTGATTTGGAGATCATTTGTTTGAAGTTGAATCTAAATCCATTCTGAATGAATGAATAAATGAATATTTGGGAGACTTCGAAAACGAGAGCGTTACGTTGGAGGCACAAGGTTTTATGCATCCAATATTGGATACGGAAATATCCTACTGATGGGGAAGAATAATCTTCAGAAGCTATCCTGTTAATTGCGATTGATTGAAAAACCACAAAACCAAATGTATTTGGTCACAGTGTTACATGGATAGAAAACATTCAAATAAACTCTTTCACATGAATGTATTTTTAAATTCCCAGAGGAACTGGCAGATTATTTTCCGGAACTTTCTCGATGCTGAATGGCATCCAAACGGAAAGAATTCCGTGCGTGTATGTGTGTGTAGCGATGTCTTCCCGGGGAACCGTTTGTGGCATCACTCTCCTCCTGATGGATTCCCTTCTGGCCTAGGGTGCACAAACAGGCTCTTGGTGACACCGTTCATCAGCGCTTTCATGATAAACGAAGAGCTTCACCACAACAGCGACAACATGCTCCAATCGCTGTTCAATTAGAACTGAGTGGATTTCCGAGCGGCGCTCGCTTATATACCGATTGGTGATTTCAATAGCCTGTTTTGAAAGCAATTTTAAGACTATTGAAACAAGTTTTTGGATCAAAAAGTAACAAGTATAGAACGCGTAGATATTTTATCTTTCGAATGAAGTGTTTATCATTCCATTTCGTTCAGTTGTTTAGGAGCTATTAACGCTCAAAATCTCGGTCTCCGGCGTAACGCTTTCGTTTTCGAAACTTTGATTTTACACCCCGGTATAGAAATGAAAGACGTAGTCCTACGTCAAAACAGGAGAAACTGACTGCAGCCCAGGTCCTACCAATAACTCGAACTAGCACAGGAAAGCTTCCACCAACCCGTAACATCACATCGTCATCTGGCGATTTGTCGAACTCATCAACACCGACCAGCAATGGTAATAGTGCCCCAGGTTCCAGTTTGGCGAACAAATCGGCCATAATCTCTAGTAAGGCCTCGAGGGAGGAAATAAACTAACAAATGGTACAACAACTTCGGCTAGAGAGGGCAGCACACAATCAAAAGCGTGCGATGGAACTCAAACAGCAACAAGGTAATCGGAACCGGAAAAAATGGCCTTTGAGTCGACTGGTTAATCGTTATAATTTTACTCCGAATAGATGGTGCAAACCCACCGAAACAGTCCATTGTTCAGCGTTGTATTATTGTGAAAGAACCGGACGGTACAACGAAGATTATTCAACAGAACATAACTCAATCTTCACGGTCTGCTTCTGCATCAACTTCCCAGCCGAACCAAAGGCAGCAATCTCCCGCGCCCGCCAAACCAGATGGTCCACAAAAAGTGCAAATCATTCGTGATGGGAAGGATGGGAAGGTTAGCGTTCGTGGTCTGAACCCTGGGCAACAACTGATTCAAACGCCTGACAGAAAGCTACATGTTCTAAGTGCAGCCTCTGGTATGTTTGATAGTGGTGCGCTATTATTCCTAGATCTAAGTTATTTTTTAATTTACAGGATCAAACTCAACAGCGGGCAAGCAAGCAATTGCCGCTAACATATATCACGAAAGTGGCCACCAGTGGTGGTAGTACAAGTGGTGCAACGGCTTTTTTGTCGGCCCCCAGTGACTACCACATCTACGGTTCAGTCACCGCCGTCACAAACGTCGGTACAGCAGACAGTTGCATCAACGGCGACAGCGACGGCTATTCGTAGGGATATATTTTTCCTGTATATCGAGCTTCTTGTCACATCCAGTTTTATTCCAACTACTAGCTGACGCGACGAACTTCGTCCCGCCCAAAATAGATTTTTTGATTTGAATACTTTCAAACATCCACGTTTTCTTACTAAGTGAACGTTGAGTGCAATCACTGAACTCTTCATTGATTGATTACCCTTTGACCCTTTACAATTTCCTTTTACTATAAATTGTTTAGTACTTCTACAAAAATATATATAAAGTTATTTTCAGACACAATTCTCGCTCAAGATTCTTCAAGCATTTGGAAATAACATGTTTCTCCGTTGCATGAAATACATGTTTGATACAGAGAATATTACAGAATAAAGACTGCTCAAATCGGACCATTCCTTCCTCGGGTTTAGGGCACACCAACACATTTGGCCTTCCATTTTTGTTTATATAGATAGAAGATACAGGAATGCGTTATTCCATCTGAAAATCCTTTTCATCTTTCGAACAAAAAACAATTTCGTTAGCACCAACATCAAATGGACTAGCAACGCTTAGTTAATTGTATAACATATGGGAATTCAATTTTCCGAATTTTCCGATTTTTCTCTACACTATATTGATCTACGGGAAGAGACGAATACAACAAAATACAGGAGGCTAAAATCGGACCATCCCTTCTTCGGGTTTTCCGCTTATCAACAGATTTTGCCTTACATTTTTATTTATATAGATTGGGGATCAGTAAGCGCCATTCGTTTTTAGAACTATCCTTCCATAAAACATAACACCAACACTTGTCACTAAACTTCCTGCTAAAAGACGTGCTCTTGGCCACTCCCTCTGCTTGAATTTAGTATCATTAGATAGCAAGTGGAATGTGTTTTGAGATCCCAAAGGTAGTGATCACTTATCCATCAAGATTTGTATCCAAATTTGTATTTGTAGTTGTATTGTTCGGACTGTTTACTACTGACGAACATTTATGATCTGAGCATCACATCGCTCTGGTTTTCAGTGTCCGAAACGAGTGGCTGATGACGAGTGCAGTTTTGCTTTACACCAGTCTCCCGTCTCGCCTGCAAAGACGCACTCGGAGAGTTAATTTTACATTCGGTAACATTCGGGTTGTGGCGAGCTAAACTGAGCGGAGAGGCGAGATACTGCGAATCGTATACTGTAGAAACACTTGCCTCCGTGGAGCAAATTACTGCTGCGATTTGCACACAAACCGAGTGGAAAGAGTCTTTCGTTTCTTCTATCTAGATCCGTTGATGCGATCTATTAATAGACTCAGAGTAATCAAGAGAACATCATTCTGTTGGGAAGGGAGAGGAGTAATAGTTGATCGCAACTTGTACTTGTGCAGTTTGCGATTAATCATGGATCGAATCATGGTCGCATAATTTCCATCCTTGCTTCAATTCTATTTATCATTCTTCTTGCATGTATCCAAACTGCCAGCATTTCACTGTTTTGCTGCAGGGATGTAAGTCCGTGTTTATACACTGAGAAATTTAGTGGGGGTTTGTCGCAGTAGTTGCGACACATTGATTAGAAATAAAACCAACAATATATTTATGTGGACATCACTGATCTAGCCATCAATTCCGGAGATGGTTAATCAATTCTTCTATGGAGGAACCTAAACTATTTTCTCGTTTGGTCCATGAATGCGCACGTTGCGCTCAAACGAAACCCATCCCAGAATCCATTATTCGTCGAAGGACTCCTAAACCTAAACCATGGCGGAATGAAAAGAGAGTCTAGCTTTATGTTGAAAAATCGTATGCACTTAAAGCCTCCCGGAAACATGGAGTCATCGTCAATTTTAAAATTTTCCTAACACTTGAGTCTAAGTTTGAATTTTTTTTAAAGGGAGTTCGATTGCATCAGTGAAAAAATAGTAACAACTCGGTTTTAGAATATACATTAAATTAGTTTATTGTAAATTAATTAATTTTATTTTATTTTACAACAAAAATTGTTTAAAAAAATAGTAAAGCTAAATCGTGACTTGGCCCCATCTCTATGAATTTCCTCGGTTTGATCTATCACCTATGGGAAATAAAACATATTAACACAAATTTGTATTTTTTTAATTTGGAAAATGAACTCACGTCACTCCTTGTGTCACCTACTCATAGCCATTTCTCAGTGTTGTAGGCTAGCAAGTCAGGCCAAGGCCAGAAGATTCCCCTCGATAGCTCTCATGTATTTGATGCAATGTAAGAAAGAAAAAAATATTAATAATATCTACAGCGGAAAACAATAGAACAATCAAATAATAGAAAAATCAGTAGTGTAAAAAAATAACAACTCTGAAACTCAAAGTAACATAAGAAAATCCAACAGAATACGGAAAACAATAACGGTATAAATAAAATAAATCTAAATACTACTGAGAAACATCCAAATATTACAGAAAAACTAAAACATCAAAAATATATCAAACAAAACTCACAGCATAACAATAAATTCTACAACACGGAATAGTACAACGCAACTAAACTCAACAAAACAAATGAAGACAACAACAGAACAAATGCAATAAATACAACGGAACAACTTGAAATAACAAAATTTGAAGATAACAAACAAAAACACTGAACGCTTCCTAATTACGTGTATAATAAAAGATTTAAATAAAGAGCGACTGCGCCACTTCTCCTGCAACAACTAGTAGCATTTTAAAACAACAATACTTAAAAAGTCTTACCCCTTTCGCTGCTGTTTTAAGCCGTTGATTCTCCTGCCGCAATCTGGTGTTTTCCGCCATCATTTTTTGAAGCTCCGATTCAGCCTTCATCTTCCGAAAATATATCTCGTCGACCTCGGAAATGTCTATCGGCTCCCAGTCGTACACGTCATCTCCAGTATCCTCGATGTCATCATGGAACAGCGGCGGAAAATCTTCGTCCTCGATCATGCCCTCTTCAGGATATATCTCGTTCTTGGTTGGAATTGTCTGTAAGAAAATAAGATTTCATTAGCGCTGCTACGCACTCTAACACGATTTTACTCACCTTGGGTGGAAAACGAACTTTCCCTCCCGATTCCGCTCTACCTCCATTTGCTTGGGTGGCCCGATAGCCTCTCGGAACCCTCAAGCCAGTCGGAATCCGGGATGTAACGTTCGTTCGGTTCATCTTGGTGCTGAGTGAAATTTCTTCTTGCTTCTCTATTGCAATTTCAAACAGCAGTGACGAGTAATGTTGTGTGCACCTACCAAGTAGACTACTTGGATCGAAATCAGAGTGGGAAAATAGAAGCCGGCCTACTTTTGTAACATTTTCATTTTGCGTTACATGATTTGTTGTGATTTCGATGAAAATTGAAAACAAGTGATGTGTTTCTGTTTTAGAAATATAAAATTGAACTTTGACAAGTTGGAGCTATGGGAGATCAAACTTTATGGTGAAAAACAGGAGAAACTGACTGCAATAACTCGTACTAGCACAGGAAAGCTTCCACCAACCCGTAACATCACATCGTCATCTGGCGATTTGTCGAACTCATCAACACCGACCAGCAATGGTAATAGTGCCCCAGGTTCCAGTTTGGCGAACAAATCGGCCATAATCTCTAGTAAGGCCTCGAGGGAGGAAATAAACTAACAAATGGTACAACAACTTCGGCTAGAGAGGGCAGCACACAATCAAAAGCGTGCGATGGAACTCAAACAGCAACAAGGTAATCGGAACCGGAAAAAATGGCCTTTGAGTCGACTGGTTAATCGTTATAATTTTACTCCGAATAGATGGTGCAAACCCACCGAAACAGTCCATTGTTCAGCGTTGTATTATTGTGAAAGAACCGGACGGTACAACGAAGATTATTCAACAGAACATAACTCAATCTTCACGGTCTGCTTCTGCATCAACTTCCCAGCCGAACCAAAGGCAGCAATCTCCCGCGCCCGCCAAACCAGATGGTCCACAAAAAGTGCAAATCATTCGTGATGGGAAGGATGGGAAGGTTAGTGTTCGTGGTCTGAACCCTGGGCAACAACTGATTCAAACGCCTGACAGAAAGCTACATGTTCTAAGTGCAGCCTCTGGTATGTTTGATAGTGGTGCGCTATGATTCCTAGATCTAAGTTATTTTTTAATTTACAGGATCAAACTCAACAGCGGGCAAGCAAGCAATTGCCGCTAACATATATCACGAAAGTGGCCACCAGTGGTGGTAGTACAAGTGGTGCAACGGCTTTTTTGTCGGCCCCCAGTGACTACCACATCTACGGTTCAGTCACCGCCGTCACAAACGTCGGTACAGCAGACAGTTGCATCAACGGCGACAGCGACGGCTATTCGTAGGGATATATTTTTCCTGTATATCGAGCTTCTTTTCACATCCAGTTATATTCCAACTACTAGCTGACGCGACGAACTTCGTCTCGCCCAAAATAGATTTTTTTATTTGAATACTTTCAAACATCCACGTTTTCTTACTAAGTGAACGTTAGTGAGTCCAATCACTGAACTCTTCATTGATTGATTACCCTTTGACCTTTTACAATTTCCTTTTACTATAAATTGTCTAGTACTTCTACAAAAATATATATAAAGTTATTTTCAGACACAATTCTCGCTCAAGATTCTTCAAGCATTTGGAAATAACATGTTTCTCCGTTGCATGAAATACATGTTTGATACAGAGAATATTACAGAATAAAGACTGCTCAAATCGGACCATTCCTTCCTCGGGTTTAGGGCACACCAACACATTTGGCTTTCCATTTTTGTTTATATAGATAGAAGATACAGGAATGCGTTATTCCATCTGAAAATCCTTTTCATCTTTCGAACAAAAAACAATTTCGTTAGCACCAACATCAAATGGACTAGCAACGCTTAGTTAATTGTATAACATATGGGAATTCAATTTTCCGAATTTTCCGATTTTTCTCTCCGCTATATTGATCTACGGGAAGAGACGAATACAACGAAATATAGATGACTGAAATTGAACCATTCCTTCCTCGGGTTTTGCGCTTACCAACACATTTGGCCTTCCATTTTTATTTATAGATATATGATATGAGAATGCGTTATTTCGCCTGAAAATGCATTCCCACTTACGAACAAAGATCAATTTCGATATCGCAAATATTGAATGGACTAACAACGCTTATGATGATGTAATTTTCGAACATGTGGGAATTCATTTTTCCGAATTTTCCGACCTTCCTTTAGGATTTTCCGAAAATTTTCCGATTTTTCTCTACACTATATTAATCTACGGGAAGAGACGAATACAACAAAATACAGGAGGCTAAAATCGAACCATCCCTTCTTCGGGTTTTCCGCTTATCAACAGATTTTGCCTTACATTTTTATTTATATAGATTGGGGATCAGTAAGCGCCATTCGTTTTTAGAACTATCCTTCCATAAAACATAACACCAACACTTGTCACTAAACTTCCTGCTAAAAGACGTGCTCTTGGCCACTCCCTCTGCTTGAATTTAGTATCATTAGATAGCAAGTGGAATGTGTTTTGAGATCCCAAAGGTAGTGATCACTTATCCATCAAGATTTGTATCCAAATTTGTATTTGTATTTGTATTGTTCGGACTGTTTACTACTGACGAACATTTATGATCTGAGCATCACATCGCTCTGGTTTTCAGTGTCCGAAACGAGTGGCTGATGACGAGTGCAGTTTTGCTTTACACCGGTCTCCCGTCTCGCCTGCAAAGACGCACTCGGAGAGTTAATTTTACATTCGGTAACATTCGGGTTGTGGCGAGCTAAACTGAGCGGAGAGGCGAGATACTGCGAATCGTATACTGTAGAAACACTTGCCTCCGTGGAGCAAATTACTGCTGCGATTTGCACACAAACCGAGTGGAAAGAGTCTTTCGTTTCTTCTATCTAGATCCGTTGATGCGATCTATTAATAGACTCAGAGTAATCAAGAGAACATCATTCTGTTGGGAAGGGAGAGGAGTAATAGTTGATCGCAACTTGTACAGATCGCGATCTGTGCAGTTTGCGATTAATCATGGATCGAATCATGGTCGCATAATTTCCATCCTTGCTTCAATTCTATTTATCATTCTTCTTGCATGTATCCAAACTGCCAGCATTTCACTGTTTTGCTGCAGGGATGTAAGTCCGTGTTTATACACTGAGAAATTTAGTGGGGGTTTGTCGCAGTAGTTGCGACACATTGATTAGAAATAAAACCAACAATATATTTATGTGGACATCACTGATCTAGCCATCAATTCCGGAGATGGTTAATCAATTCTTCTATGGAGGAACCTAAACTATTTTCTCGTTTGGTCCATGAATGCGCACTTCGCGCTCAAACGAAACCCATCCCAGAATCCATTATTCGTCGAAGGGCTCCTAAACCTAAACCATGGCGGAATGAAAAGAGAGTCTAGCTTTATGTTGAAAAATCGTATGCACTTAAAGCCTCCCGGAAACATGGAGTCATCGTCAATTTTAAAATTTTCCTAACACTTGAGTCTAAGTTTGAAATTTTTTTAAAGGGAGTTCGATTGCATCAGTGAAAAAATAGTAACAACTCGGTTTTAGAATATACATTAAATTAGTTTATTGTAAATTAATTAATTTTATTTTATTTTACAACAAAAATTGTTAAAAAAATATTAAAGCTAAATCGTGACTTGGCCCCATCTCTATGAATTTCCTCGGTTTGATCTATCACCTATGGGAAATAAAACATATTAACACAAATTTGTATTTTTTTAATTTGGAAAATGAACTCACGTCACTCCTTGTGTCACCTACTCATAGCCATTTCTCAGTGTTGTAGGCTAGCAAGTCAGGCCAAGGCCAGAAGATTCCCCTCGATAGCTCTCATGTATTTGATGCAATGTAAGAAAGAAAAAAATATTAATAATATCTACAGCGGAAAACAATAGAACAATCAAATAATAGAAAAATCAATAGTGTAAAAAAATAACAACTCTGAAACTCAAAGTAACATAAGAAAATCCAACAAAATACGGAAAACAATAATGGTATAAATAAAATAAATCTAAATACTACTGAGAAACATCCAAATATTACAGAAAAACTAAAACATCAAAAATATATCAAACAAAACTCACAGAATAACAATAAATTCTACAACACGGAATAGTACAACGCAACTAAACTCAACAAAACAAATGAAGACAACAACAAAACAAATGCATTAAATACAACGGAACAACTTGAAATAACAAAATTTGAAGATAACAAACAAAAACACTGAACGCTTCCTAATTACGTGTATAATAAAAGATTTAAATAAAGAGCGACTGCGCCACTTCTCCTGCAACAACTAGTAGCATTTTAAAACAACAATACTTAAAAAGTCTTACCCCTTTCGCTGCTGTTTTAAGCCGTTGATTCTCCTGCCGCAATCTGGTGTTTTCCGCCATCATTTTTTGAAGCTCCGATTCAGCCTTCATCTTCCGAAAATATATCTCGTCGACCTCGGAAATGTCTATCGGCTCCCAGTCGTACACGTCATCTCCAGTATCCTCGATGTCATCATGGAACAGCGGCGGAAAATCTTCGTCCTCGATCATGCCCTCTTCAGGATATATCTCGTTCTTGGTTGGAATTGTCTGTAAGAAAATAAGATTTCATTAGCGCTGCTACGCACTCTAACACGATTTTACTCACCTTGGGTGGAAAACGAACTTTCCCTCCCGATTCCGCTCTACCTCCATTTGCTTGGGTGGCCCGATAGCCTCTCGGAACCCTCAAGCCAGTCGGAATCCGGGATGTAACGTTCGTTCGGTTCATCTTGGTGCTGAGTGAAATTTCTTCTTGCTTCTCTATTGCAATTTCAAACAGCAGTGACGAGTAATGTTGTGTGCACCTACCAAGTAGACTACTTGGATCGAAATCAGAGTGGGAAAATAGAAGCCGGCCTACTTTTGTAACATTTTCATTTTGACATACAGTGCATGTATTGCGTTACATGATTTGTTGTGATTTCGATGAAAATTGAAAACAAGTGATGTGTTTCTGTTTTAGAAATATAAAATTGAACTTTGACAAGTTGGAGCTATGGGAGATCAAACTTTATGGTGAAAAACAGGAAGTGGGTTATATCTATGGTATAACCGCAAGGGTGACGTAGGACTATCGTTGATTTGGAGATCATTTGTTTGAAGTTGAATCTAAATCCATTCTGAATGAATGAATAAATGAATATTTGGGAGACTTCGAAAACGAGAGCGTTACGTTGGAGGCACAAGGTTTTATGCATCCAATATTGGATACGGAAATATCCTACTGATGGGGAAGAATAATCTTCAGAAGCTATCCTGTTAATTGCGATTGATTGAAAAACCACAAAACCAAATGTATTTGGTCACAGTGTTACATGGATAGAAAACATTCAAATAAACTCTTTCACATGAATGTATTTTTAAATTCCCAGAGGAACTGGCAGATTATTTTCCGGAACTTTCTCGATGCTGAATGGCATCCAAACGGAAAGAATTCCGTGCGTGTATGTGTGTGTAGCGATGTCTTCCCGGGGAACCGTTTGTGGCATCACTCTCCTCCTGATGGATTCCCTTCTGGCCTAGGGTGCACAAACAGGCTCTTGGTGACACCGTTCATCAGCGCTTTCATGATAAACGAAGAGCTTCACCACAACAGCGACAACATGCTCCAATCGCTGTTCAATTAGAACTGAGTGGATTTCCGAGCGGCGCTCGCTTATATACCGATTGGTGATTTCAATAGCCTGTTTTGAAAGCAATTTTAAGACTATTGAAACAAGTTTTTGGATCAAAAAGTAACAAGTATAGAACGCGTAGATATTTTATCTTTCGAATGAAGTGTTTATCATTCCATTTCGTTCAGTTGTTTAGGAGCTATTAACGCTCAAAATCTCGGTCTCCGGCGTAACGCTTTCGTTTTCGAAACTTTGATTTTACACCCCGGTATAGAAATGAAAGACGTAGTCCTACGTCAAAACAGGAGAAACTGACTGCAGCCCAGGTCCTACCAATAACTCGAACTAGCACAGGAAAGCTTCCACCAACCCGTAACATCACATCGTCATCTGGCGATTTGTCGAACTCATCAACACCGACCAGCAATGGTAATAGTGCCCCAGGTTCCAGTTTGGCGAACAAATCGGCCATAATCTCTAGTAAGGCCTCGAGGGAGGAAATAAACTAACAAATGGTACAACAACTTCGGCTAGAGAGGGCAGCACACAATCAAAAGCGTGCGATGGAACTCAAACAGCAACAAGGTAATCGGAACCGGAAAAAATGGCCTTTGAGTCGACTGGTTAATCGTTATAATTTTACTCCGAATAGATGGTGCAAACCCACCGAAACAGTCCATTGTTCAGCGTTGTATTATTGTGAAAGAACCGGACGGTACAACGAAGATTATTCAACAGAACATAACTCAATCTTCACGGTCTGCTTCTGCATCAACTTCCCAGCCGAACCAAAGGCAGCAATCTCCCGCGCCCGCCAAACCAGATGGTCCACAAAAAGTGCAAATCATTCGTGATGGGAAGGATGGGAAGGTTAGCGTTCGTGGTCTGAACCCTGGGCAACAACTGATTCAAACGCCTGACAGAAAGCTACATGTTCTAAGTGCAGCCTCTGGTATGTTTGATAGTGGTGCGCTATTATTCCTAGATCTAAGTTATTTTTTAATTTACAGGATCAAACTCAACAGCGGGCAAGCAAGCAATTGCCGCTAACATATATCACGAAAGTGGCCACCAGTGGTGGTAGTACAAGTGGTGCAACGGCTTTTTTGTCGGCCCCCAGTGACTACCACATCTACGGTTCAGTCACCGCCGTCACAAACGTCGGTACAGCAGACAGTTGCATCAACGGCGACAGCGACGGCTATTCGTAGGGATATATTTTTCCTGTATATCGAGCTTCTTGTCACATCCAGTTTTATTCCAACTACTAGCTGACGCGACGAACTTCGTCCCGCCCAAAATAGATTTTTTGATTTGAATACTTTCAAACATCCACGTTTTCTTACTAAGTGAACGTTGAGTGCAATCACTGAACTCTTCATTGATTGATTACCCTTTGACCCTTTACAATTTCCTTTTACTATAAATTGTTTAGTACTTCTACAAAAATATATATAAAGTTATTTTCAGACACAATTCTCGCTCAAGATTCTTCAAGCATTTGGAAATAACATGTTTCTCCGTTGCATGAAATACATGTTTGATACAGAGAATATTACAGAATAAAGACTGCTCAAATCGGACCATTCCTTCCTCGGGTTTAGGGCACACCAACACATTTGGCCTTCCATTTTTGTTTATATAGATAGAAGATACAGGAATGCGTTATTCCATCTGAAAATCCTTTTCATCTTTCGAACAAAAAACAATTTCGTTAGCACCAACATCAAATGGACTAGCAACGCTTAGTTAATTGTATAACATATGGGAATTCAATTTTCCGAATTTTCCGATTTTTCTCTACACTATATTGATCTACGGGAAGAGACGAATACAACAAAATACAGGAGGCTAAAATCGGACCATCCCTTCTTCGGGTTTTCCGCTTATCAACAGATTTTGCCTTACATTTTTATTTATATAGATTGGGGATCAGTAAGCGCCATTCGTTTTTAGAACTATCCTTCCATAAAACATAACACCAACACTTGTCACTAAACTTCCTGCTAAAAGACGTGCTCTTGGCCACTCCCTCTGCTTGAATTTAGTATCATTAGATAGCAAGTGGAATGTGTTTTGAGATCCCAAAGGTAGTGATCACTTATCCATCAAGATTTGTATCCAAATTTGTATTTGTAGTTGTATTGTTCGGACTGTTTACTACTGACGAACATTTATGATCTGAGCATCACATCGCTCTGGTTTTCAGTGTCCGAAACGAGTGGCTGATGACGAGTGCAGTTTTGCTTTACACCGGTCTCCCGTCTCGCCTGCAAAGACGCACTCGGAGAGTTAATTTTACATTCGGTAACATTCGGGTTGTGGCGAGCTAAACTGAGCGGAGAGGCGAGATACTGCGAATCGTATACTGTAGAAACACTTGCCTCCGTGGAGCAAATTACTGCTGCGATTTGCACACAAACCGAGTGGAAAGAGTCTTTCGTTTCTTCTATCTAGATCCGTTGATGCGATCTATTAATAGACTCAGAGTAATCAAGAGAACATCATTCTGTTGGGAAGGGAGAGGAGTAATAGTTGATCGCAACTTGTACTTGTGCAGTTTGCGATTAATCATGGATCGAATCATGGTCGCATAATTTCCATCCTTGCTTCAATTCTATTTATCATTCTTCTTGCATGTATCCAAACTGCCAGCATTTCACTGTTTTGCTGCAGGGATGTAAGTCCGTGTTTATACACTGAGAAATTTAGTGGGGGTTTGTCGCAGTAGTTGCGACACATTGATTAGAAATAAAACCAACAATATATTTATGTGGACATCACTGATCTAGCCATCAATTCCGGAGATGGTTAATCAATTCTTCTATGGAGGAACCTAAACTATTTTCTCGTTTGGTCCATGAATGCGCACGTTGCGCTCAAACGAAACCCATCCCAGAATCCATTATTCGTCGAAGGACTCCTAAACCTAAACCATGGCGGAATGAAAAGAGAGTCTAGCTTTATGTTGAAAAATCGTATGCACTTAAAGCCTCCCGGAAACATGGAGTCATCGTCAATTTTAAAATTTTCCTAACACTTGAGTCTAAGTTTGAATTTTTTTTAAAGGGAGTTCGATTGCATCAGTGAAAAAATAGTAACAACTCGGTTTTAGAATATACATTAAATTAGTTTATTGTAAATTAATTAATTTTATTTTATTTTACAACAAAAATTGTTTAAAAAAATAGTAAAGCTAAATCGTGACTTGGCCCCATCTCTATGAATTTCCTCGGTTTGATCTATCACCTATGGGAAATAAAACATATTAACACAAATTTGTATTTTTTTAATTTGGAAAATGAACTCACGTCACTCCTTGTGTCACCTACTCATAGCCATTTCTCAGTGTTGTAGGCTAGCAAGTCAGGCCAAGGCCAGAAGATTCCCCTCGATAGCTCTCATGTATTTGATGCAATGTAAGAAAGAAAAAAATATTAATAATATCTACAGCGGAAAACAATAGAACAATCAAATAATAGAAAAATCAGTAGTGTAAAAAAATAACAACTCTGAAACTCAAAGTAACATAAGAAAATCCAACAGAATACGGAAAACAATAACGGTATAAATAAAATAAATCTAAATACTACTGAGAAACATCCAAATATTACAGAAAAACTAAAACATCAAAAATATATCAAACAAAACTCACAGCATAACAATAAATTCTACAACACGGAATAGTACAACGCAACTAAACTCAACAAAACAAATGAAGACAACAACAGAACAAATGCAATAAATACAACGGAACAACTTGAAATAACAAAATTTGAAGATAACAAACAAAAACACTGAACGCTTCCTAATTACGTGTATAATAAAAGATTTAAATAAAGAGCGACTGCGCCACTTCTCCTGCAACAACTAGTAGCATTTTAAAACAACAATACTTAAAAAGTCTTACCCCTTTCGCTGCTGTTTTAAGCCGTTGATTCTCCTGCCGCAATCTGGTGTTTTCCGCCATCATTTTTTGAAGCTCCGATTCAGCCTTCATCTTCCGAAAATATATCTCGTCGACCTCGGAAATGTCTATCGGCTCCCAGTCGTACACGTCATCTCCAGTATCCTCGATGTCATCATGGAACAGCGGCGGAAAATCTTCGTCCTCGATCATGCCCTCTTCAGGATATATCTCGTTCTTGGTTGGAATTGTCTGTAAGAAAATAAGATTTCATTAGCGCTGCTACGCACTCTAACACGATTTTACTCACCTTGGGTGGAAAACGAACTTTCCCTCCCGATTCCGCTCTACCTCCATTTGCTTGGGTGGCCCGATAGCCTCTCGGAACCCTCAAGCCAGTCGGAATCCGGGATGTAACGTTCGTTCGGTTCATCTTGGTGCTGAGTGAAATTTCTTCTTGCTTCTCTATTGCAATTTCAAACAGCAGTGACGAGTAATGTTGTGTGCACCTACCAAGTAGACTACTTGGATCGAAATCAGAGTGGGAAAATAGAAGCCGGCCTACTTTTGTAACATTTTCATTTTGCGTTACATGATTTGTTGTGATTTCGATGAAAATTGAATACAAGTGATGTGTTTCTGTTTTAGAAATATAAAATTGAACTTTGACAAGTTGGAGCTATGGGAGATCAAACTTTATGGTGAAAAACAGGAGAAACTGACTGCAGCCCAGGTCCTACCAATAACTCGTACTAGCACAGGAAAGCTTCCACCAACCCGTAACATCACATCGTCATCTGGCGATTTGTCGAACTCATCAACACCGACCAGCAATGGTAATAGTGCCCCAGGTTCCAGTTTGGCGAACAAATCGGCCATAATCTCTAGTAAGGCCTCGAGGGAGGAAATAAACTAACAAATGGTACAACAACTTCGGCTAGAGAGGGCAGCACACAATCAAAAGCGTGCGATGGAACTCAAACAGCAACAAGGTAATCGGAACCGGAAAAAATGGCCTTTGAGTCGACTGGTTAATCGTTATAATTTTACTCCGAATAGATGGTGCAAACCCACCGAAACAGTCCATTGTTCAGCGTTGTATTATTGTGAAAGAACCGGACGGTACAACGAAGATTATTCAACAGAACATAACTCAATCTTCACGGTCTGCTTCTGCATCAACTTCCCAGCCGAACCAAAGGCAGCAATCTCCCGCGCCCGCCAAACCAGATGGTCCACAAAAAGTGCAAATCATTCGTGATGGGAAGGATGGGAAGGTTAGTGTTCGTGGTCTGAACCCTGGGCAACAACTGATTCAAACGCCTGACAGAAAGCTACATGTTCTAAGTGCAGCCTCTGGTATGTTTGATAGTGGTGCGCTATGATTCCTAGATCTAAGTTATTTTTTAATTTACAGGATCAAACTCAACAGCGGGCAAGCAAGCAATTGCCGCTAACATATATCACGAAAGTGGCCACCAGTGGTGGTAGTACAAGTGGTGCAACGGCTTTTTTGTCGGCCCCCAGTGACTACCACATCTACGGTTCAGTCACCGCCGTCACAAACGTCGGTACAGCAGACAGTTGCATCAACGGCGACAGCGACGGCTATTCGTAGGGATATATTTTTCCTGTATATCGAGCTTCTTTTCACATCTAGTTTTATTCCAACTACTAGCTGACGCGACGAACTTCGTCCCGCCCAAAATAGATTTTTTGATTTGAATACTTTCAAACATCCACGTTTTCTTACTAAGTGAACGTTGAGTGCAATCACTGAACTCTTCATTGATTGATTACCCTTTGACCCTTTACAATTTCCTTTTACTATAAATTGTTTAGTACTTCTACAAAAATATATATAAAGTTATTTTCAGACACAATTCTCGCTCAAGATTCTTCAAGCATTTGGAAATAACATGTTTCTCCGTTGCATGAAATACATGTTTGATACAGAGAATATTACAGAATAAAGACTGCTCAAATCGGACCATTCCTTCCTCGGGTTTAGGGCAAACCAACACATTTGGCCTTCCATTTTTGTTTATATAGATAGAAGATACAGGAATGCGTTATTCCATCTGAAAATCCTTTTCATCTTTCGAACAAAAAACAATTTCGTTAGCACCAACATCAAATGGACTAGCAACGCTTAGTTAATTGTATAACATATGGGAATTCAATTTTCCGAATTTTCCGATTTTTCTCTCCGCTATATTGATCTACGGGAAGAGACGAATACAACGAAATATAGATGACTGAAATTGAACCATTCCTTCCTCGGGTTTTGCGCTTACCAACACATTTGGCCTTCCATTTTTATTTATAGATATATGATATGAAAATGCGTTATTTCGCCTGAAAATGCATTCCCACTTACGAACAAAGATCAATTTCGATATCGCAAATATTGAATGGACTAACAACGCTTATGATGATGTAATTTTCGAACATGTGGGAATTCATTTTTCCGAATTTTCCGACCTTCCTTTAGGATTTTCCGAAAATTTTCCGATTTTTCTCTACACTATATTGATCTACGGGAAGAGACGAATACAACAAAATACAGGAGGCTAAAATCGGACCATCCCTTCTTCGGGTTTTCCGCTTATCAACAGATTTTGCCTTACATTTTTATTTATATAGATTGGGGATCAGTAAGCGCCATTCGTTTTTAGAATTATCCTTCCATAAAACATACCACCAACACTTGTCACTAAACTTCCTGCTAAAAGACGTGCTCTTGGCCACTCCTTCTGCTTGAATTTAGTATCATTAGATAGCAAGTGGAATGTGTTTTGAGATCCCAAAGGTAGTGATCACTTATCCATCAAGATTTGTATCCAAATTTGTATTTGTAGTTGTATTGTTCGGACTGTTTACTACTGACGAACATTTATGATCTGAGCATCACATCGCTCTGGTTTTCAGTGTCCGAAACGAGTGGCTGATGACGAGTGCAGTTTTGCTTTACACCGGTCTCCCGTTTCGCCTGCAAAGACGCACTCGGAGAGTTAATTTTACATTCGGTAACATTCGGGTTGTGGCGAGCTAAACTGAGCGGAGAGGCGAGATACTGCGAATCGTATACTGTAGAAACACTTGCCTCCGTGGAGCAAATTACTGCTGCGATTTGCACACAAACCGAGTGGAAAGAGTCTTTCGTTTCTTCTATCTAGATCCTTTGATGCGATCTATTAATAGACTCAGAGTAATCAAGAGAACATCATTCTGTTGGGAAGGGAGAGGAGTAATAGTTGATCGCAACTTGTACTTGTGCAGTTTGCGATTAATCATGGATCGAATCATGGTCGCATAATTTCCATCCTTGCTTCAATTCTATTTATCATTCTTCTTGCATGTATCCAAACTGCCAGCATTTCACTGTTTTGCTGCAGGGATGTAAGTCCGTGTTTATACACTGAGAAATTTAGTGGGGGTTTGTCGCAGTAGTTGCGACACATTGATTAGAAATAAAACCAACAATATATTTATGTGGACATCACTGATCTAGCCATCAATTCCGGAGATGGTTAATCAATTCTTCTATGGAGGAACCTAAACTATTTTCTCGTTTGGTCCATGAATGCGCACTTCGCGCTCAAACGAAACCCATCCCAGAATCCATTATTCGTCGAAGGGCTCCTAAACCTAAACCATGGCGGAATGAAAAGAGAGTCTAGCTTTATGTTGAAAAATCGTATGCACTTAAAGCCTCCCGGAAACATGGAGTCATCGTCAATTTTAAAATTTTCCTAACACTTGTCTAAGTCTAAGTTTGAAATTTTTTTAAAGGGAGTTCGATTGCATCAGTGAAAAAATAGTAACAACTCGGTTTTAGAATATACATTAAATTAGTTTATTGTAAATTAATTAATTTTATTTTATTTTACAACAAAAATTGTTAAAAAAAATATTAAAGCTAAATCGTGACTTGGCCCCATCTCTATGAATTTCCTCGGTTTGATCTATCACCTATGGGAAATAAAACATATTAACACAAATTTGTATTTTTTTAATTTGGAAAATGAACTCACGTCACTCCTTGTGTCACCTACTCATAGCCATTTCTCAGTGTTGTAGGCTAGCAAGTCAGGCCAAGGCCAGAAGATTCCCCTCGATAGCTCTCATGTATTTGATGCAATGTAAGAAAGAAAAAAATATTAATAATATCTACAGCGGAAAACAATAGAACAATCAAATAATAGAAAAATCAGTAGTGTAAAAAAATAACAACTCTGAAACTCAAAGTAACATAAGAAAATCCAACAGAATACGGAAAACAATAACGGTATAAATAAAATAAATCTAAATACTACTGAGAAACATCCAAATATTACAGAAAAACTAAAACATCAAAAATATATCAAACAAAACTCACAGCATAACAATAAATTCTACAACACGGAATAGTACAACGCAACTAAACTCAACAAAACAAATGAAGACAACAACAGAACAAATGCAATAAATACAACGGAACAACTTGAAATAACAAAATTTGAAGATAACAAACAAAAACACTGAACGCTTCCTAATTACGTGTATAATAAAAGATTTAAATAAAGAGCGACTGCGCCACTTCTCCTGCAACAACTAGTAGCATTTTAAAACAACAATACTTAAAAAGTCTTACCCCTTTCGCTGCTGTTTTAAGCCGTTGATTCTCCTGCCGCAATCTGGTGTTTTCCGCCATCATTTTTTGAAGCTCCGATTCAGCCTTCATCTTCCGAAAATATATCTCGTCGACCTCGGAAATGTCTATCGGCTCCCAGTCGTACACGTCATCTCCAGTATCCTCGATGTCATCATGGAACAGCGGCGGAAAATCTTCGTCCTCGATCATGCCCTCTTCAGGATATATCTCGTTCTTGGTTGGAATTGTCTGTAAGAAAATAAGATTTCATTAGCGCTGCTACGCACTCTAACACGATTTTACTCACCTTGGGTGGAAAACGAACTTTCCCTCCCGATTCCGCTCTACCTCCATTTGCTTGGGTGGCCCGATAGCCTCTCGGAACCCTCAAGCCAGTCGGAATCCGGGATGTAACGTTCGTTCGGTTCATCTTGGTGCTGAGTGAAATTTCTTCTTGCTTCTCTATTGCAATTTCAAACAGCAGTGACGAGTAATGTTGTGTGCACCTACCAAGTAGACTACTTGGATCGAAATCAGAGTGGGAAAATAGAAGCCGGCCTACTTTTGTAACATTTTCATTTTGACATACAGTGCATGTATTGCGTTACATGATTTGTTGTGATTTCGATGAAAATTGAAAACAAGTGATGTGTTTCTGTTTTAGAAATATAAAATTGAACTTTGACAAGTTGGAGCTATGGGAGATCAAACTTTATGGTGAAAAACAGGAAGTGGGTTATATCTATGGTATAACCGCAAGGGTGACGTAGGACTATCGTTGATTTGGAGATCATTTGTTTGAAGTTGAATCTAAATCCATTCTGAATGAATGAATGAATGAATATTTGGGAGACTTCGAAAACGAGAGCGTTACGTTGGAGGCACAAGGTTTTATGCATCCAATATTGGATACGGAAATATCCTACTGATGGGGAAGAATAATCTTCAGAAGCTATCCTGTTAATTGCGATTGATTGAAAAACCACAAAACCAAATGTATTTGGTCACAGTGTTACATGGATAGAAAACATTCAAATAAACTCTTTCACATGAATGTATTTTTAAATTCCCAGAGGAACTGGCAGATTATTTTCCGGAACTTTCTCGATGTTGAATGGCATCCAAACGGAAAGAATTCCGTGCGTGTATGTGTGTGTAGCGATGTCTTCCCGGGGAACCGTTTGTGGCATCACTCTCCTCCTGATGGATTCCCTTCTGGCCTAGGGTGCACAAACAGGCTCTTGGTGACACCGTTCATCAGCGCTTTCATGATAAACGAAGAGCTTCACCACAACAGCGACAACATGCTCCAATCGCTGTTCAATTAGAACTGAGTGGATTTCCGAGCGGCGCTCGCTTATATACCGATTGGTGATTTCAATAGCCTGTTTTGAAAGCAATTTTAAGACTATTGAAACAAGTTTTTGGATCAAAAAGTAACAAGTATAGAACGCGTAGATATTTTATCTTTCGAATGAAGTGTTTATCATTCCATTTCGTTCAGTTGTTTAGGAGCTATTAACGCTCAAAATCTCGGTCTCCGGCGTAACGCTTTCGTTTTCGAAACTTTGATTTTACACCCCGGTATAGAAATGAAAGACGTAGTCCTACGTCAAAACAGGAGAAACTGACTGCAGCCCAGGTCCTACCAATAACTCGAACTAGCACAGGAAAGCTTCCACCAACCCGTAACATCACATCGTCATCTGGCGATTTGTCGAACTCATCAACACCGACCAGCAATGGTAATAGTGCCCCAGGTTCCAGTTTGGCGAACAAATCGGCCATAATCTCTAGTAAGGCCTCGAGGGAGGAAATAAACTAACAAATGGTACAACAACTTCGGCTAGAGAGGGCAGCACACAATCAAAAGCGTGCGATGGAACTCAAACAGCAACAAGGTAATCGGAACCGGAAAAAATGGCCTTTGAGTCGACTGGTTAATCGTTATAATTTTACTCCGAATAGATGGTGCAAACCCACCGAAACAGTCCATTGTTCAGCGTTGTATTATTGTGAAAGAACCGGACGGTACAACGAAGATTATTCAACAGAACATAACTCAATCTTCACGGTCTGCTTCTGCATCAACTTCCCAGCCGAACCAAAGGCAGCAATCTCCCGCGCCCGCCAAACCAGATGGTCCACAAAAAGTTCAAATCATTCGTGATGGGAAGGATGGGAAGGTTAGCGTTCGTGGTCTGAACCCTGGGCAACAACTGATTCAAACGCCTGACAGAAAGCTACATGTTCTAAGTGCAGCCTCTGTTATGTTTGATAGTGGTGCGCTATGATTCCTAGATCTAAGTTATTTTTTAATTTACAGGATCAAACTCAACAGCGGGCAAGCAAGCAATTGCCGCTAACATATATCACGAAAGTGGCCACCAGTGGTGGTAGTACAAGTGGTGCAACGGCTTTTTTGTCGGCCCCCAGTGACTACCACATCTACGGTTCAGTCACCGCCGTCACAAACGTCGGTACAGCAGACAGTTGCATCAACGGCGACAGCGACGGCTATTCGTAGGGATATATTTTTCCTGTATATCGAGCTTCTTTTCATATCCAGTTTTATTCCAACTACTAGCTGACGCGACGAACTTCCTCCCGCCCAAAATAGATTTTTTGATTTGAATACTTTCAAACATCCACGTTTTCTTACTAAGTGAACGTTGAGTGCAATCACTGAACTCTTCATTGATTGATTACCCTTTGACCCTTTACAATTTCCTTTTACTATAAATTGTTTAGTACTTCTACAAAAATATATATAAAGTTATTTTCAGACACAATTCTCGCTCAAGATTCTTCAAGCATTTGGAAATAACATGTTTCTCCGTTGCATGAAATACATGTTTGATACAGAGAATATTACAGAATAAAGACTGCTCAAATCGGACCATTCCTTCCTCGGGTTTAGGGCACACCAACACATTTGGCCTTCCATTTTTGTTTATATAGATAGAAGATACAGGAATGCGTTATTCCATCTGAAAATCCTTTTCATCTTTCGAACAAAAAACAATTTCGTTAGCACCAACATCAAATGGACTAGCAACGCTTAGTTAATTGTATAACATATGGGAATTCAATTTCCGAATTTTCCGATTTTTCTCTCCGCTATATTGATCTACGGGAAGAGACGAATACAACGAAATATAGATGACTGAAATTGAACCATTCCTTCCTCGGGTTTTGCGCTTACCAACACATTTGGCCTTCCATTTTTATTTATAGATATATGATATGAGAATGCGTTATTTCGCCTGAAAATGCATTCCCACTTACGAACAAAGATCAATTTCGATATCGCAAATATTGAATGGACTAACAACGCTTATGATGATGTAATTTTCGAACATGTGGGAATTCATTTTTCCGAATTTTCCGACCTTCCTTTAGGATTTTCCGAAAATTTTCCGATTTTTCTCTACACTATATTGATCTACGGGAAGAGACGAATACAACAAAATACAGGAGGCTAAAATCGGACCATCCCTTCTTCGGATTTTCCGCTTATCAACAGATTTTGCCTTACATTTTTATTTATATAGATTGGGGATCAGTAAGCGCCATTCGTTTTTAGAACTATCCTTCCATAAAACATAACACCAACACTTGTCACTAAACTTCCTGCTAAAAGACGTGCTCTTGGCCACTCCCTCTGCTTGAATTTAGTATCATTAGATAGCAAGTGGAATGTGTTTTGAGATCCCAAAGGTAGTGATCACTTATCCATCAAGATTTGTATCCAAATTTGTATTTGTAGTTGTATTGTTCGGACTGTTTACTACTGACGAACATTTATGATCTGAGCATCACATCGCTCTGGTTTTCAGTGTCCGAAACGAGTGGCTGATGACGAGTGCAGTTTTGCTTTACACCGGTCTCCCGTCTCGCCTGCAAAGACGCACTCGGAGAGTTAATTTTACATTCGGTAACATTCGGGTTGTGGCGAGCTAAACTGAGCGGAGTGGCGAGATACTGCGAATCGTATACTGTAGAAACACTTGCCTCCGTGGAGCAAATTACTGCTGCGATTTGCACACAAACCGAGTGGAAAGAGTCTTTCGTTTCTTCTATCTAGATCCTTTGATGCGATCTATTAATAGACTCAGAGTAATCAAGAGAACATCATTCTGTTGGGAAGGGAGAGGAGTAATAGTTGATCGCAACTTGTACAGATCGCGATCTGTGCAGTTTGCGATTAATCATGGATCGAATCATGGTCGCATAATTTCCATCCTTGCTTCAATTCTATTTATCATTCTTCTTGCATGTATCCAAACTGCCAGCATTTTACTGTTTTGCTGCAGGGATGTAAGTCCGTGTTTATACACTGAGAAATTTAGTGGGGGTTTGTCGCAGTAGTTGCGACACATTGATTAGAAATAAAACCAACAATATATTTATGTGGACATCACTGATCTAGCCATCAATTCCGGAGATGGTTAATCAATTCTTCTATGGAGGAACCTAAACTATTTTCTCGTTTGGTCCATGAATGCGCACTTCGCGCTCAAACGAAACCCATCCCAGAATCCATTATTCGTCGAAGGGCTCCTAAACCTAAACCATGGCGGAATGAAAAGAGAGTCTAGCTTTATGTTGAAAAATCGTATGCACTTAAAGCCTCCCGGAAACATGGAGTCATCGTCAATTTTAAAATTTTCCTAACACTTGAGTCTAAGTTTAAATTTTTTTTAAAGGGAGTTCGATTGCATCAGTGAAAAAATAGTAACAACTCGGTTTTAGAATATACATTAAATTAGTTTATTGTAAATTAATTTATTTTATTTTATTTTACAACAAAAATTGTTAAAAAAAAATATTAAAGCTAAATCGTGACTTGGCCCCATCTCTATGAATTTCCTCGGTTTGATCTATCACCTATGGGAAATAAAACATATTAACACAAATTTGTATTTTTTTAATTTGGAAAATGAACTCACGTCACTCCTTGTGTCACCTACTCATAGCCATTTCTCAGTGTTGTAGGCTAGCAAGTCAGGCCAAGGCCAGAAGATTCCCCTCGATAGCTCTCATGTATTTGATGCAATGTAAGAAAGAAAAAAATATTAATAATATCTACAGCGGAAAACAATAGAACAATCAAATAATAGAAAAATCAGTAGTGTAAAAAAATAACAACTCTGAAACTCAAAGTAACATAAGAAAATCCAACAGAATACGGAAAACAATAACGGTATAAATAAAATAAATCTAAATACTACTGAGAAACATCCAAATATTACAGAAAAACTAAAACATCAAAAATATATCAAACAAAACTCACAGCATAACAATAAATTCTACAACACGGAATAGTACAACGCAACTAAACTCAACAAAACAAATGAAGACAACAACAGAACAAATGCAATAAATACAACGGAACAACTTGAAATAACAAAATTTGAAGATAACAAACAAAAACACTGAACGCTTCCTAATTACGTGTATAATAAAAGATTTAAATAAAGAGCGACTGCGCCACTTCTCCTGCAACAACTAGTAGCATTTTAAAACAACAATACTTAAAAAGTCTTACCCCTTTCGCTGCTGTTTTAAGCCGTTGATTCTCCTGCCGCAATCTGGTGTTTTCCGCCATCATTTTTTGAAGCTCCGATTCAGCCTTCATCTTCCGAAAATATATCTCGTCGACCTCGGAAATGTCTATCGGCTCCCAGTCGTACACGTCATCTCCAGTATCCTCGATGTCATCATGGAACAGCGGCGGAAAATCTTCGTCCTCGATCATGCCCTCTTCAGGATATATCTCGTTCTTGGTTGGAATTGTCTGTAAGAAAATAAGATTTCATTAGCGCTGCTACGCACTCTAACACGATTTTACTCACCTTGGGTGGAAAACGAACTTTCCCTCCCGATTCCGCTCTACCTCCATTTGCTTGGGTGGCCCGATAGCCTCTCGGAACCCTCAAGCCAGTCGGAATCCGGGATGTAACGTTCGTTCGGTTCATCTTGGTGCTGAGTGAAATTTCTTCTTGCTTCTCTATTGCAATTTCAAACAGCAGTGACGAGTAATGTTGTGTGCACCTACCAAGTAGACTACTTGGATCGAAATCAGAGTGGGAAAATAGAAGCCGGCCTACTTTTGTACCATTTTCATTTTGACATACAGTGCATGTATTGCGTTACATGATTTGTTGTGATTTCGATGAAAATTGAAAACAAGTGATGTGTTTCTGTTTTAGAAATATAAAATTGAACTTTGACAAATTGGAGCTATGGGAGATCAAACTTTATGGTGAAAAACAGGAGAAACTGACTGCAGCCCAGGTCCTACCAATAACTCGAACTAGCACAGGAAAGCTTCCACCAACCCGTAACATCACATCGTCATCTGGCGATTTGTCGAACTCATCAACACCGACCAGCAATGGTAATAGTGCCCCAGGTTCCAGTTTGGCGAACAAATCGGCCATAATCTCTAGTAAGGCCTCGAGGGAGGAAATAAACTAACAAATGGTACAACAACTTCGGCTAGAGAGGGCAGCACACAATCAAAAGCGTGCGATGGAACTCAAACAGCAACAAGGTAATCGGAACCGGAAAAAATGGCCTTTGAGTCGACTGGTTAATCGTTATAATTTTACTCCGAATAGATGGTGCAAACCCACCGAAACAGTCCATTGTTCAGCGTTGTATTATTGTGAAAGAACCGGACGGTACAACGAAGATTATTCAACAGAACATAACTCAATCTTCACGGTCTGCTTCTGCATCAACTTCCCAGCCGAACCAAAGGCAGCAATCTCCCGCGCCCGCCAAACCAGATGGTCCACAAAAAGTGCAAATCATTCGTGATGGGAAGGATGGGAAGGTTAGTGTTCGTGGTCTGAACCCTGGGCAACAACTGATTCAAACGCCTGACAGAAAGCTACATGTTCTAAGTGCAGCCTCTGGTATGTTTGATAGTGGTGCGCTATGATTCCTAGATCTAAGTTATTTTTGACGTAGGACTACGTCTAACCGGAAGATATAGGGGGTGAAATGGAAATCCAGGCACTGAACAAGTAGGAAAAAATGCAAGATTTGGAACGCTTATAACTCGAGCATTTCTCAATAGATCGCAAAGGTTTTTGCATCAATTGATAGGAAATATATCTACGCATCTATCATAACGAATAACATTTCATTTTTCTTGAGATAAATAATTGAATAATTGTGAAATATCAAGCATTGTCAAAATGCACTATGTGCCCATTTTTGATTGGTCCATTTTGTGCTCCTCAAATCGTACCGACCAAAACGGGCAACCAGAACAGCAGCGAAATAGAATGAAGCACGATTGGAAAGGAAAAAGAAAAAAATGAACGAAACATTGGTCGCAGTCTCACACATGCGTAATTCTCGAGCCAGCCAGTCAGCTTAAAAATCCCCGCTCCGCTGCCGTAACGATCATTCTCATTCAAACCGTACACCACATCGGTTCGCATCACAACACATCAACAAACCAACCCAAGCAGCCATGTCTGGACATGGTAAAGGAGGAAAAGTGAAGGGAAAGGCAAAATCCCGCTCGAACCGTGTTGATCTGGAGTTCCCCGCAAGGGTAGCTAGGCCGAGCGCGTTAGTACCAGTGCACCAGTCCACCTAGCCGGCGTTATATAGTTTCGGCCGCCGAAGTGATCGAGTTGGCTGGTAGAGCTGCTCGCGACGATAAGAAAAACCGCATTCAGAACAGAACACATCAAGACAACAACAGGCAGTTGCAGCGAGTGGCGAGTGGCAAACGCAATCGCAAAACGGCATCAGGTAGCAGAAGAAAAAAGTTTGTTCTTTATACAAACTGCTTTGGTGGCAAATCCAGAACAAGGCGGCATCGAGGGCGTTCGAAATGGTTTTTTTCAAAACCACGAGTACTAAGTTTTCTAAATTGGAACCATTCCATAAAACAAGGCGCTTTTCAGGGCCATTAAACCTTCCAAAAAAGAGTTTAGGAGATACAGTTCAATGCTTTCTAAAACATTATCCAAAATAATAATAAAACACAAATTGATTTTTTCATAATTTGTTTGCCAGGATCTGATGAGTATGTGAACTTGGCAGTTGTTCTGAGCTTATTGATAGTTGGGGACTTTCCTGATTATTCAATTTTCACCAATTCTTAAATTGTTTCCAGATTGAAAGTACAGTAATTTACAATTAGTTCGACATTTAGCTAATTGGACGGACATGTAATGCGACTTATTTAGTTGGACATTTTTGTAAACATAGAGATCCAAATTATGACCCCAAATTGAAAGTCGACACTGTACCACTGTCATCGTAAATATTCAATTACAGGTTGAAATCGCCTCCAATGCGACACTGAGTGGCGCTTCGGCACGTCGCATTGAATGTAATTTACTGTAAAATATGTCACAAGCTGGATGGGAAGAAATTTTCCAACTGTGAAAGCTGTGGCGAGTGGCAAATGCAATCGCTAAACAGAAAGGTTTAGCCGAACAAGATGGGGATATCGAGTGATAACAAAACAATAAACTCTTTGGATTGAAGATAATTATGTGATCCTGAAAAGGACCCTTTTTAGCCTGCATGTGAATCCAACGAGCGAACAAATCGTAATGAATGTATTTTTTGGCCATCGCTCCCTTTTAACGCTCGTTCGTCTCGTTGGACTCGCCCCTCTGGCTGAGTCTGCCGATTTGTCTCTATCCTGTGAGTGTGTACCGCTAGAGTATAAAACACGCGGACCCCCAAAAAATATCTTATTTTCTTTCAAACCGTAAACCCGTAAACGTAACAAAGGAGGACAAGTTAAGGGAAAGGCAAAGTCTCACTCGAACCGTGCAGGTCTCCAGTTCCCTGTTGGTCGCATTCACTGATTGCTCCGCAAGGGTAACTAGGCCGAACGGATTGGTGCCGGAGCACCAGTATACCTAACAGCGATTATAGAGTTTCGGCCGTCGGAGTGCTCGAGTTGGCTTGCAAAGCTGCTCACGACAATCAGAAAACCCGCATCAAGAACAGAGCAACTTCGGTTTGGCGCACATCAAGGCAACAATTAGTTTCAGTGAGTGGCAAAGTGTTTCTCCGGCACGTCGCATTAAATGTAATTTACTGAACCACTTGTCCCAAGCTGGATGGGAAGAAAATTTCCAACTGTGAAAGCTGTGGCGAGTGGCAAACGCAATAGCTAAGCAGGAAGGTATAACCAAACAAGATGGGAAATCGAGTGATAACAAAAACACAACACCAAAGGTTCTTTTCAGAACCATCAACATATTCATAAAGAGTAAACAGTAAACTAATCCATTTTTCAGGTAGATAGGTAGGTATTCACGAATTCAAAATAAAACAATATATTTAAAATATATATTTAACAAAAGCTGTCCCCTTTGTATTGTCCTACGTCACTCCGGTTATGTCCCCGACATTGCCCACCCGTTTTTTTGAAATATATATTTAGCAAAAGCTGTCCCCTTTGTATAGTCCTACGTCACTCCGGTTATGTCCCCGACATTACCCACCCGTCTTTTTTAATTTACAGGATCAAACTCAACAGCGGGCAAGCAAGCAATTGCCGCTAACATATATCATGAAAGTGGCCACCAGTGGTGGTAGTACAAGTGGTGCAACGGCTTTTTTGTCGGCCCCCAGTGACTACCACATCTACGGTTCAGTCACCGCCGTCACAAACGTCGGTACAGCAGACAGTTGCATCAACGGCGACAGCGACGGCTATTCGTAGGGATATATTTTTCCTGTATATCGAGCTTCTTTTCACATCCAGTTTTATTCCAACTACTAGCTGACGCGACGAACTTCGTCCCGCCCAAAATAGATTTTTTGATTTGAATACTTTCAAACATCCACGTTTTCTTACTAAGTGAACGTTGAGTGCAATCACTGAACTCTTCATTGATTGATTACCCTTTGACCCTTTACAATTTCCTTTTACTATAAATTGTTTAGTACTTCTACAAAAATATATATAAAGTTATTTTCAGACACAATTCTCGCTCAAGATTCTTCAAGCATTTGGAAATAACATGTTTCTCCGTTGCATGAAATACATGTTTGATACAGAGAATATTACAGAATAAAGACTGCTCAAATCGGACCATTCCTTCCTCGGGTTTAGGGCACACCAACACATTTGGCCTTCCATTTTTGTTTATATAGATAGAAGATACAGGAATGCGTTATTCCATCTGAAAATCCTTTTCATCTTTCGAACAAAAAACAATTTCGTTAGCACCAACATCAAATGGACTAGCAACGCTTAGTTAATTGTATAACATATGGGAATTCAATTTTCCGATTTTTCTCTCCGCTATATTGATCTACGGGAAGAGACGAATACAACGAAATATAGATGACTGAAATTGAACCATTCCTTCCTCGGGTTTTGCGCTTACCAACACATTTGGTCTTCCATTTTTATTTATAGATATATGATATGAGAATGCGTTATTTCGCCTGAAAATGCATTCCCACTTACGAACAAAGATCAATTTCGATATCGCAAATATTGAATGGACTAACAACGCTTATGATGATGTAATTTTCGAACATGTGGGAATTCATTTTTCCGAATTTTCCGACCTTCCTTTAGGATTTTCCGAAAATTTTCCGATTTTTCTCTACACTATATTGATCTACGGGAAGAGACGAATACAACAAAATACAGGAGGCTAAAATCGGACCATCCCTTCTTCGGGTTTTCCGCTTATCAACAGATTTTGCCTTACATTTTTATTTATATAGATTGGGGATCAGTAAGCGCCATTCGTTTTTAGAACTATCCTTCCATAAAACATAACACCAACACTTGTCACTAAAGACGTGCTCTTGGCCACTCCCTCTGCTTGAATTTAGTATCATTAGATAGCAAGTGGAATGTGTTTTGAGATCCCAAAGGTAGTGATCACTTATCCATCAAGATTTGTATCCAAATTTGTATACAAATATTGTTCGGACTGTTTACTACTGACGAACATTTATGATCTGAGCATCACATCGCTCTGGTTTTCAGTGTCCGAAACGAGTAGCTGATGACGAGTGCAGTTTTGCTTTACACCGGTCTCCCGTCTCGCCTGCAAAGACGCACTCGGAGAGTTAATTTTACATTCGGTAACATTCGGGTTGTGGCGAGCTAAACTGAGCGGAGAGGCGAGATACTGCGAATCGTATACTGTAGAAACACTTGCCTCCGTGGAGCAAATTACTGCTGCGATTTGCACACAAACCGAGTGGAAAGAGTCTTTCGTTTCTTCTATCTAGATCCGTTGATGCGATCTATTAATAGACTCAGAGTAATCAAGAGAACATCATTCTGTTGGGAAGGGAGAGGAGTAATAGTTGATCGCAACTTGTACAGATCGCGATCTGTGCAGTTTGCGATTAATCATGGATCGAATCATGGTCGCATAATTTCCATCCTTGCTTCAATTCTATTTATCATTCTTCTTGCATGTATCCAAACTGCCAGCATTTCACTGTTTTGCTGCAGGGATGTAAGTCCGTGTTTATACACTGAGAAATTTAGTGGGGGTTTGTAGCAGTAGTTGCGACACATTGATTAGAAATAAAACCAACAATATATTTATGTGGACATCACTGATCTAGCCATCAATTCCGGAGATGGTTAATCAATTCTTCTATGGAGGAACCTAAACTATTTTCTCGTTTGGTCCATGAATGCGCACGTTGCGCTCAAACGAAACCCATCCCAGAATCCATTATTCGTCGAAGGGCTCCTAAACCTAAACCATGGCGGAATGAAAAGAGAGTCTAGCTTTATGTTGAAAAATCGTATGCACTTAAAGCCTCCCGGAAACATGGAGTCATCGTCAATTTTAAAATTTTCCTAACACTTGAGTCTAAGTTTGAATTTTTTTAAAGGGAGTTCGATTGCATCAGTGAAAAAATAGTAACAACTCGGTTTTAGAATATACATTAAATTAGTTTATTGTAAATTAATTAATTTTATTTTATTTTACAACAAATATTGTTAAAATAAATATTAAAGCTAAATCGTGACTTGGCCCCATCTCTATGAATTTCCTCGGTTTGATCTATCACCTATGGGAAATAAAACATATTAACACAAATTTGTATTTTTTTAATTTGGAAAATGAACTCACGTCACTCCTTGTGTCACCTACTCATAGCCATTTCTCAGTGTTGTAGGCTAGCAAGTCAGGCCAAGGCCAGAAGATTCCCCTCGATAGCTCTCATGTATTTGATGCAATGTAAGAAAGAAAAAAATATTAATAATATCTACAGCGGAAAACAATAGAACAATCAAATAATAGAAAAATCAGTAGTGTAAAAAAATAACAACTCTGAAACTCAAAGTAACATAAGAAAATCCAACAGAATACGGAAAACAATAACGGTATAAATAAAATAAATCTAAATACTACTGAGAAACATCCAAATATTACAGAAAAACTAAAACATCAAAAATATATCAAACAAAACTCACAGCATAACAATAAATTCTACAACACGGAATAGTACAACGCAACTAAACTCAACAAAACAAATGAAGACAACAACAGAACAAATGCAATAAATACAACGGAACAACTTGAAATAACAAAATTTGAAGATAACAAACAAAAACACTGAACGCTTCCTAATTACGTGTATAATAAAAGATTTAAATAAAGAGCGACTGCGCCACTTCTCCTGCAACAACTAGTAGCATTTTAAAACAACAATACTTAAAAAGTTTTACCCCTTTCGCTGCTGTTTTAAGCCGTTGATTCTCCTGCCGCAATCTGGTGTTTTCCGCCATCATTTTTTGAAGCTCCGATTCAGCCTTCATCTTCCGAAAATATATCTCGTCGACCTCGGAAATGTCTATCGGCTCCCAGTCGTACACGTCATCTCCAGTATCCTCGATGTCATCATGGAACAGCGGCGGAAAATCTTCGTCCTCGATCATGCCCTCTTCAGGATATATCTCGTTCTTGGTTGGAATTGTCTGTAAGAAAATAAGATTTCATTAGCGCTGCTACGCACTCTAACACGATTTTACTCACCTTGGGTGGAAAACGAACTTTCCCTCCCGATTCCGCTCTACCTCCATTTGCTTGGGTGGCCCGATAGCCTCTCGGAACCCTCAAGCCAGTCGGAATCCGGGATGTAACGTTCGTTCGGTTCATCTTGGTGCTGAGTGAAATTTCTTCTTGCTTCTCTATTGCAATTTCAAACAGCAGTGACGAGTAATGTTGTGTGCACCTACCAAGTAGACTACTTGGATCGAAATCAGAGTGGGAAAATAGAAGCCGGCCTACTTTTGTAACATTTTCATTTTGACATACAGTGCATGTATTGCGTTACATGATTTGTTGTGATTTCGATGAAAATTGAAAACAAGTGATGTGTTTCTGTTTTAGAAATATAAAATTGAACTTTGACAAGTTGGAGCTATGGGAGATCAAACTTTATGGTGAAAAACAGGAAGTGGGTTATATCTATGGTATAACCGCAAGGGTGACGTAGGACTATCGTTGATTTGGAGATCATTTGTTTGAAGTTGAATCTAAATCCATTCTGAATGAATGAATAAATGAATATTTGGGAGACTTCGAAAACGAGAGCGTTACGTTGGAGGCACAAGGTTTTATGCATCCAATATTGGATACGGAAATATCCTACTGATGGGGAAGAATAATCTTCAGAAGCTATCCTGTTAATTGCGATTGATTGAAAAACCACAAAACCAAATGTATTTGGTCACAGTGTTACATGGATAGAAAACATTCAAATAAACTCTTTCACATGAATGTATTTTTAAATTCCCAGAGGAACTGGCAGATTATTTTCCGGAACTTTCTCGATGTTGAATGGCATCCAAACGGAAAGAATTCCGTGCGTGTATGTGTGTGTAGCGATGTCTTCCCGGGGAACCGTTTGTGGCATCACTCTCCTCCTGATGGATTCCCTTCTGGCCTAGGGTGCACAAACAGGCTCTTGGTGACACCGTTCATCAGCGCTTTCATGATAAACGAAGAGCTTCACCACAACAGCGACAACATGCTCCAATCGCTGTTCAATTAGAACTGAGTGGATTTCCGAGCGGCGCTCGCTTATATACCGATTGGTGATTTCAATAGCCTGTTTTGAAAGCAATTTTAAGACTATTGAAACAAGTTTTTGGATCAAAAAGTAACAAGTATAGAACGCGTAGATATTTTATCTTTCGAATGAAGTGTTTATCATTCCATTTCGTTCAGTTGTTTAGGAGCTATTAACGCTCAAAATCTCGGTCTCCGGCGTAACGCTTTCGTTTTCGAAACTTTGATTTTACACCCCGGTATAGAAATGAAAGACGTAGTCCTACGTCAAAACAGGAGAAACTGACTGCAGCCCAGGTCCTACCAATAACTCGAACTAGCACAGGAAAGCTTCCACCAACCCGTAACATCACATCGTCATCTGGCGATTTGTCGAACTCATCAACACCGACCAGCAATGGTAATAGTGCCCCAGGTTCCAGTTTGGCGAACAAATCGGCCATAATCTCTAGTAAGGCCTCGAGGGAGGAAATAAACTAACAAATGGTACAACAACTTCGGCTAGAGAGGGCAGCACACAATCAAAAGCGTGCGATGGAACTCAAACAGCAACAAGGTAATCGGAACCGGAAAAAATGGCCTTTGAGTCGACTGGTTAATCGTTATAATTTTACTCCGAATAGATGGTGCAAACCCACCGAAACAGTCCATTGTTCAGCGTTGTATTATTGTGAAAGAACCGGACGGTACAACGAAGATTATTCAACAGAACATAACTCAATCTTCACGGTCTGCTTCTGCATCAACTTCCCAGCCGAACCAAAGGCAGCAATCTCCCGCGCCCGCCAAACCAGATGGTCCACAAAAAGTTCAAATCATTCGTGATGGGAAGGATGGGAAGGTTAGCGTTCGTGGTCTGAACCCTGGGCAACAACTGATTCAAACGCCTGACAGAAAGCTACATGTTCTAAGTGCAGCCTCTGGTATGTTTGATAGTGGTGCGCTATGATTCCTAGATCTAAGTTATTTTTTAATTTACAGGATCAAACTCAACAGCGGGCAAGCAAGCAATTGCCGCTAACATATATCACGAAAGTGGCCACCAGTGGTGGTAGTACAAGTGGTGCAACGGCTTTTTTGTCGGCCCCCAGTGACTACCACATCTACGGTTCAGTCACCGCCGTCACAAACGTCGGTACAGCAGACAGTTGCATCAACAGCGACAGCGACGGCTATTCGTAGGGATATATTTTTCCTGTATATCGAGCTTCTTTTCACATCCAGTTTTATTCCAACTACTAGCTGACGCGACGAACTTCGTCTCGCCCAAAATAGATTTTTTTATTTGAATACTTTCAAACATCCACGTTTTCTTACTAAGTGAACGTTAGTGAGTCCAATCACTGAACTCTTCATTGATTGATTACCCTTTGACCCTTTACAATTTCCTTTTACTATAAATTGTCTAGTACTTCTACAAAAATATATATAAAGTTATTTTCAGACACAATTCTCGCTCAAGATTCTTCAAGCATTTGGAAATAACATGTTTCTCCGTTGCATGAAATACATGTTTGATACAGAGAATATTACAGAATAAAGACTGCTCAAATCGGACCATTCCTTCCTCGGGTTTAGGGCACACCAACACATTTGGCCTTCCATTTTTGTTTATATAGATAGAAGATACAGGAATGCGTTATTCCATCTGAAAATCCTTTTCATCTTTCGAACAAAAAACAATTTCGTTAGCACCAACATCAAATGGACTAGCAACGCTTAGTTAATTGTATAACATATGGGAATTCAATTTTCCGAATTTTCCGATTTTTCTCTCCGCTATATTGATCTACGGGAAGAGACGAATACAACGAAATATAGATGACTGAAATTGAACCATTCCTTCCTCGGGTTTTGCGCTTACCAACACATTTGGCCTTCCATTTTTATTTATAGATATATGATATGAGAATGCGTTATTTCGCCTGAAAATGCATTCCCACTTACGAACAAAGATCAATTTCGATATCGCAAATATTGAATGGACTAACAACGCTTATGATGATGTAATTTTCGAACATGTGGGAATTCATTTTTCCGAATTTTCCGACCTTCCTTTAGGATTTTCCGAAAATTTTACGATTTTTCTCTACACTATATTGATCTACGGGAAGAGACGAATACAACAAAATACAGGAGGCTAAAATCGGACCATCCCTTCTTCGGATTTTCCGCTTATCAACAGATTTTGCCTTACATTTTTATTTATATAGATTGGGGATCAGTAAGCGCCATTCGTTTTTAGAACTATCCTTCCATAAAACATAACACCAACACTTGTCACTAAACTTCCTGCTAAAAGACGTGCTCTTGGCCACTCCCTCTGCTTGAATTTAGTATCATTAGATAGCAAGTGGAATGTGTTTTGAGATCCCAAAGGTAGTGATCACTTATCCATCAAGATTTGTATCCAAATTTGTATTTGTAGTTGTATTGTTCGGACTGTTTACTACTGACGAACATTTATGATCTGAGCATCACATCGCTCTGGTTTTCAGTGTCCGAAACGAGTGGCTGATGACGAGTGCAGTTTTGCTTTACACCGGTCTCCCGTCTCGCCTGCAAAGACGCACTCGGAGAGTTAATTTTACATTCGGTAACATTCGGGTTGTGGCGAGCTAAACTGAGCGGAGTGGCGAGATACTGCGAATCGTATACTGTAGAAACACTTGCCTCCGTGGAGCAAATTACTGCTGCGATTTGCACACAAACCGAGTGGAAAGAGTCTTTCGTTTCTTCTATCTAGATCCTTTGATGCGATCTATTAATAGACTCAGAGTAATCAAGAGAACATCATTCTGTTGGGAAGGGAGAGGAGTAATAGTTGATCGCAACTTGTACAGATCGCGATCTGTGCAGTTTGCGATTAATCATGGATCGAATCATGGTCG
Organism: Toxorhynchites rutilus septentrionalis; assembly: GCF_029784135.1. NCBI lineage: Eukaryota > Metazoa > Arthropoda > Insecta > Diptera > Culicidae > Toxorhynchites > Toxorhynchites rutilus. The sequence goes on along the minus strand of NW_026600146.1, from coordinate 79,638 downwards.
CATAATTTCCATCCTTGCTTCAATTCTATTTATCATTCTTCTTGCATGTATCCAAACTGCCAGCATTTTACTGTTTTGCTGCAGGGATGTAAGTCCGTGTTTATACACTGAGAAATTTAGTGGGGGTTTGTCGCAGTAGTTGCGACACATTGATTAGAAATAAAACCAACAATATATTTATGTGGACATCACTGATCTAGCCATCAATTCCGGAGATGGTTAATCAATTCTTCTATGGAGGAACCTAAACTATTTTCTCGTTTGGTCCATGAATGCGCACTTCGCGCTCAAACGAAACCCATCCCAGAATCCATTATTCGTCGAAGGGCTCCTAAACCTAAACCATGGCGGAATGAAAAGAGAGTCTAGCTTTATGTTGAAAAATCGTATGCACTTAAAGCCTCCCGGAAACATGGAGTCATCGTCAATTTTAAAATTTTCCTAACACTTGTCTAAGTCTAAGTTTGAAATTTTTTTAAAGGGAGTTCGATTGCATCAGTGAAAAAATAGTAACAACTCGGTTTTAGAATATACATTAAATTAGTTTATTGTAAATTAATTAATTTTATTTTATTTTACAACAAAAATTGTTAAAAAAAATATTAAAGCTAAATCGTGACTTGGCCCCATCTCTATGAATTTCCTCGGTTTGATCTATCACCTATGGGAAATAAAACATATTAACACAAATTTGTATTTTTTTAATTTGGAAAATGAACTCACGTCACTCCTTGTGTCACCTACTCATAGCCATTTCTCAGTGTTGTAGGCTAGCAAGTCAGGCCAAGGCCAGAAGATTCCCCTCGATAGCTCTCATGTATTTGATGCAATGTAAGAAAGAAAAAAATATTAATAATATCTACAGCGGAAAACAATAGAACAATCAAATAATAGAAAAATCAGTAGTGTAAAAAAATAACAACTCTGAAACTCAAAGTAACATAAGAAAATCCAACAGAATACGGAAAACAATAACGGTATAAATAAAATAAATCTAAATACTACTGAGAAACATCCAAATATTACAGAAAAACTAAAACATCAAAAATATATCAAACAAAACTCACAGCATAACAATAAATTCTACAACACGGAATAGTACAACGCAACTAAACTCAACAAAACAAATGAAGACAACAACAGAACAAATGCAATAAATACAACGGAACAACTTGAAATAACAAAATTTGAAGATAACAAACAAAAACACTGAACGCTTCCTAATTACGTGTATAATAAAAGATTTAAATAAAGAGCGACTGCGCCACTTCTCCTGCAACAACTAGTAGCATTTTAAAACAACAATACTTAAAAAGTCTTACCCCTTTCGCTGCTGTTTTAAGCCGTTGATTCTCCTGCCGCAATCTGGTGTTTTCCGCCATCACTTTTTGAAGCTCCGATTCAGCCTTCATCTTCCGAAAATATATCTCGTCGACCTCGGAAATGTCTATCGGCTCCCAGTCGTACACGTCATCTCCAGTATCCTCGATGTCATCATGGAACAGCGGCGGAAAATCTTCGTCCTCGATCATGCCCTCTTCAGGATATATCTCGTTCTTGGTTGGAATTGTCTGTAAGAAAATAAGATTTCATTAGCGCTGCTACGCACTCTAACACGATTTTACTCACCTTGGGTGGAAAACGAACTTTCCCTCCCGATTCCGCTCTACCTCCATTTGCTTGGGTGGCCCGATAGCCTCTCGGAACCCTCAAGCCAGTCGGAATCCGGGATGTAACGTTCGTTCGGTTCATCTTGGTGCTGAGTGAAATTTCTTCTTGCTTCTCTATTGCAATTTCAAACAGCAGTGACGAGTAATGTTGTGTGCACCTACCAAGTAGACTACTTGGATCGAAATCAGAGTGGGAAAATAGAAGCCGGCCTACTTTTGTAACATTTTCATTTTGACATACAGTGCATGTATTGCGTTACATGATTTGTTGTGATTTCGATGAAAATTGAAAACAAGTGATGTGTTTCTGTTTTAGAAATATAAAATTGAACTTTGACAAGTTGGAGCTATGGGAGATCAAACTTTATGGTGAAAAACAGGAGAAACTGACTGCAGCCCAGGTCCTACCAATAACTCGAACTAGCACAGGAAAGCTTCCACCAACCCGTAACATCACATCGTCATCTGGCGATTTGTCGAACTCATCAACACCGACCAGCAATGGTAATAGTGCCCCAGGTTCCAGTTTGGCGAACAAATCGGCCATAATCTCTAGTAAGGCCTCGAGGGAGGAAATAAACTAACAAATGGTACAACAACTTCGGCTAGAGAGGGCAGCACACAATCAAAAGCGTGCGATGGAACTCAAACAGCAACAAGGTAATCGGAACCGGAAAAAATGGCCTTTGAGTCGACTGGTTAATCGGTATAATTTTACTCCGAATAGATGGTGCAAACCCACCGAAACAGTCCATTGTTCAGCGTTGTATTATTGTGAAAGAACCGGACGGTACAACGAAGATTATTCAACAGAACATAACTCAATCTTCACGGTCTGCTTCTGCATCAACTTCCCAGCCGAACCAAAGGCAGCAATCTCCCGCGCCCGCCAAACCAGATGGTCCACAAAAAGTGCAAATCATTCGTGATGGGAAGGATGGGAAGGTTAGTGTTCGTGGTCTGAACCCTGGGCAACAACTGATTCAAACGCCTGACAGAAAGCTACATGTTCTAAGTGCAGCCTCTGGTATGTTTGATAGTGGTGCGCTATGATTCCTAGATCTAAGTTATTTTTTAATTTACAGGATCAAACTCAACAGCGGGCAAGCAAGCAATTGCCGCTAACATATATCACGAAAGTGGCCACCAGTGGTGGTAGTACAAGTGGTGCAACGGCTTTTTTGTCGGCCCCCAGTGACTACCACATCTACGGTTCAGTCACCGCCGTCACAAACGTCGGTACAGCAGACAGTTGCATCAACGGCGACAGCGACGGCTATTCGTAGGGATATATTTTTCCTGTATATCGAGCTTCTTTTCACATCCAGTTTTATTCCAACTACTAGCTGACGCGACGAACTTCGTCCCGCCCAAAATAGATTTTTTGATTTGAATACTTCAAACATCCACGTTTTCTTACTAAGTGAACGTTGAGTGCAATCACTGAACTCTTCATTGATTGATTACCCTTTGACCCTTTACAATTTCCTTTTACTATAAATTGTTTAGTACTTCTACAAAAATATATATAAAGTTATTTTCAGACACAATTCTCGCTCAAGATTCTTCAAGCATTTGGAAATAACATGTTTCTCCGTTGCATGAAATACATGTTTGATACAGAGAATATTACAGAATAAAGACTGCTCAAATCGGACCATTCCTTCCTCGGGTTTAGGGCAAACCAACACATTTGGCCTTCCATTTTTGTTTATATAGATAGAAGATACAGGAATGCGTTATTCCATCTGAAAATCCTTTTCATCTTTCGAACAAAAAACAATTTCGTTAGCACCAACATCAAATGGACTAGCAACGCTTAGTTAATTGTATAACATATGGGAATTCAATTTTCCGAATTTTCCGATTATTCTCTCCGCTATATTGATCTACGGGAAGAGACGAATACAACGAAATATAGATGACTGAAATTGAACCATTCCTTCCTCGGGTTTTGCGCTTACCAACACATTTGGCCTTCCATTTTTATTTATAGATATATGATATGAAAATGCGTTATTTCGCCTGAAAATGCATTCCCACTTACGAACAAAGATCAATTTCGATATCGCAAATATTGAATGGACTAACAACGCTTATGATGATGTAATTTTCGAACATGTGGGAATTCATTTTTCCGAATTTTCCGACCTTCCTTTAGGATTTTCCGAAAATTTTCCGATTTTTCTCTACACTATATTGATCTACGGGAAGAGACGAATACAACGAAATACAGGAGGCTAAAATCGGACCATCCCTTCTTCGGGTTTTCCGCTTATCAACAGATTTTGCCTTACATTTTTATTTATATAGATTGGGGATCAGTAAGCGCCATTCGTTTTTAGAATTATCCTTCCATAAAACATACCACCAACACTTGTCACTAAACTTCCTGCTAAAAGACGTGCTCTTGGCCACTCCTTCTGCTTGAATTTAGTATCATTAGATAGCAAGTGGAATGTGTTTTGAGATCCCAATGGTAGTGATCACTTATCCATCAAGATTTGTATCCAAATTTGTATTTGTAGTTGTATTGTTCGGACTGTTTACTACTGACGAACATTTATGATCTGAGCATCACATCGCTCTGGTTTTCAGTGTCCGAAACGAGTGGCTGATGACGAGTGCAGTTTTGCTTTACACCGGTCTCCCGTCTCGCCTGCAAAGACGCACTCGGAGAGTTAATTTTACATTCGGTAACATTCGGGTTGTGGCGAGCTAAACTGAGCGGAGAGGCGAGATACTGCGAATCGTATACTGTAGAAACACTTGCCTCCGTGGAGCAAATTACTGCTGCGATTTGCACACAAACCGAGTGGAAAGAGTCTTTCGTTTCTTCTATCTAGATCCTTTGATGCGATCTATTAATAGACTCAGAGTAATCAAGAGAACATCATTCTGTTGGGAAGGGAGAGGAGTAATAGTTGATCGCAACTTGTACTTGTGCAGTTTGCGATTAATCATGGATCGAATCATGGTCGCATAATTTCCATCCTTGCTTCAATTCTATTTATCATTCTTCTTGCATGTATCCAAACTGCCATCATTTTACTGTTTTGCTGCAGGGATGTAAGTCCGTGTTTATACACTGAGAAATTTAGTGGGGTTTTGTAGCAGTAGTTGCGACACATTGATTAGAAATAAAACCAACAATATATTTATGTGGACATCACTGATCTAGCCATTAATTCCGGAGATGGTTAATCAATTCTTCTATGGAGGAACCTAAACTATTTTCTCGTTTGGTCCATGAATGCGCACTTCGCGCTCAAACGAAACCCATCCCAGAATCCATTATTCGTCGAAGGGCTCCTAAACCTAAACCATGGCGGAATGAAAAGAGAGTCTAGCTTTATGTTGAAAAATCGTATGCACTTAAAGCCTCCCGGAAACATGGAGTCATCGTCAATTTTAAAATTTTCCTAACACTTGTCTAAGTCTAAGTTTGAAATTTTTTTAAAGGGAGTTCGATTGCATCAGTGAAAAAATAGTAACAACTCGGTTTTAGAATATACATTAAATTAGTTTATTGTAAATTAATTAATTTTATTTTATTTTACAACAAAAATTGTTAAAAAAAATATTAAAGCTAAATCGTGACTTGGCCCCATCTCTATGAATTTCCTCGGTTTGATCTATCACCTATGGGAAATAAAACATATTAACACAAATTTGTATTTTTTTAATTTGGAAAATGAACTCACGTCACTCCTTGTGTCACCTACTCATAGCCATTTCTCAGTGTTGTAGGCTAGCAAGTCAGGCCAAGGCCAGAAGATTCCCCTCGATAGCTCTCATGTATTTGATGCAATGTAAGAAAGAAAAAAATATTAATAATATCTACAGCGGAAAACAATAGAACAATCAAATAATAGAAAAATCAGTAGTGTAAAAAAATAACAACTCTGAAACTCAAAGTAACATAAGAAAATCCAACAGAATACGGAAAACAATAACGGTATAAATAAAATAAATCTAAATACTACTGAGAAACATCCAAATATTACAGAAAAACTAAAACATCAAAAATATATCAAACAAAACTCACAGCATAACAATAAATTCTACAACACGGAATAGTACAACGCAACTAAACTCAACAAAACAAATGAAGACAACAACAGAACAAATGCAATAAATACAACGGAACAACTTGAAATAACAAAATTTGAAGATAACAAACAAAAACACTGAACGCTTCCTAATTACGTGTATAATAAAAGATTTAAATAAAGAGCGACTGCGCCACTTCTCCTGCAACAACTAGTAGCATTTTAAAACAACAATACTTAAAAAGTCTTACCCCTTTCGCTGCTGTTTTAAGCCGTTGATTCTCCTGCCGCAATCTGGTGTTTTCCGCCATCACTTTTTGAAGCTCCGATTCAGCCTTCATCTTCCGAAAATATATCTCGTCGACCTCGGAAATGTCTATCGGCTCCCAGTCGTACACGTCATCTCCAGTATCCTCGATGTCATCATGGAACAGCGGCGGAAAATCTTCGTCCTCGATCATGCCCTCTTCAGGATATATCTCGTTCTTGGTTGGAATTGTCTGTAAGAAAATAAGATTTCATTAGCGCTGCTACGCACTCTAACACGATTTTACTCACCTTGGGTGGAAAACGAACTTTCCCTCCCGATTCCGCTCTACCTCCATTTGCTTGGGTGGCCCGATAGCCTCTCGGAACCCTCAAGCCAGTCGGAATCCGGGATGTAACGTTCGTTCGGTTCATCTTGGTGCTGAGTGAAATTTCTTCTTGCTTCTCTATTGCAATTTCAAACAGCAGTGACGAGTAATGTTGTGTGCACCTACCAAGTAGACTACTTGGATCGAAATCAGAGTGGGAAAATAGAAGCCGGCCTACTTTTGTAACATTTTCATTTTGACATACAGTGCATGTATTGCGTTACATGATTTGTTGTGATTTCGATGAAAATTGAAAACAAGTGATGTGTTTCTGTTTTAGAAATATAAAATTGAACTTTGACAAGTTGGAGCTATGGGAGATCAAACTTTATGGTGAAAAACAGGAAGTGGGTTATATCTATGGTATAACCGCAAGGGTGACGTAGGACTATCGTTGATTTGGAGATCATTTGTTTGAAGTTGAATCTAAATCCATTCTGAATGAATGAATAAATGAATATTTGGGAGACTTCGAAAACGAGAGCGTTACGTTGGAGGCACAAGGTTTTATGCATCCAATATTGGATACGGAAATATCCTACTGATGGGGAAGAATAATCTTCAGAAGCTATCCTGTTAATTGCGATTGATTGAAAAACCACAAAACCAAATGTATTTGGTCACAGTGTTACATGGATAGAAAACATTCAAATAAACTCTTTCACATGAATGTATTTTTAAATTCCCAGAGGAACTGGCAGATTATTTTCCGGAACTTTCTCGATGTTGAATGGCATCCAAACGGAAAGAATTCCGTGCGTGTATGTGTGTGTAGCGATGTCTTCCCGGGGAACCGTTTGTGGCATCACTCTCCTCCTGATGGATTCCCTTCTGGCCTAGGGTGCACAAACAGGCTCTTGGTGACACCGTTCATCAGCGCTTTCATGATAAACGAAGAGCTTCACCACAACAGCGACAACATGCTCCAATCGCTGTTCAATTAGAACTGAGTGGATTTCCGAGCGGCGCTCGCTTATATACCGATTGGTGATTTCAATAGCCTGTTTTGAAAGCAATTTTAAGACTATTGAAACAAGTTTTTGGATCAAAAAGTAACAAGTATAGAACGCGTAGATATTTTATCTTTCGAATGAAGTGTTTATCATTCCATTTCGTTCAGTTGTTTAGGAGCTATTAACGCTCAAAATCTCGGTCTCCGGCGTAACGCTTTCGTTTTCGAAACTTTGATTTTACACCCCGGTATAGAAATGAAAGACGTAGTCCTACGTCAAAACAGGAGAAACTGACTGCAGCCCAGGTCCTACCAATAACTCGAACTAGCACAGGAAAGCTTCCACCAACCCGTAACATCACATCGTCATCTGGCGATTTGTCGAACTCATCAACACCGACCAGCAATGGTAATAGTGCCCCAGGTTCCAGTTTGGCGAACAAATCGGCCATAATCTCTAGTAAGGCCTCGAGGGAGGAAATAAACTAACAAGTGGTACAACAACTTCGGCTAGAGAGGGCAGCACACAATCAAAAGCGTGCGATGGAACTCAAACAGCAACAAGGTAATCGGAACCGGAAAAAATGGCCTTTGAGTCGACTGGTTAATCGTTATAATTTTACTCCGAATAGATGGTGCAAACCCACCGAAACAGTCCATTGTTCAGCGTTGTATTATTGTGAAAGAACCGGACGGTACAACGAAGATTATTCAACAGAACATAACTCAATCTTCACGGTCTGCTTCTGCATCAACTTCCCAGCCGAACCAAAGGCAGCAATCTCCCGCGCCCGCCAAACCAGATGGTCCACAAAAAGTTCAAATCATTCGTGATGGGAAGGATGGGAAGGTTAGCGTTCGTGGTCTGAACCCTGGGCAACAACTGATTCAAACGCCTGACAGAAAGCTACATGTTCTAAGTGCAGCCTCTGGTATGTTTGATAGTGGTGCGCTATGATTCCTAGATCTAAGTTATTTTTTAATTTACAGGATCAAACTCAACAGCGGGCAAGCAAGCAATTGCCGCTAACATATATCACGAAAGTGGCCACCAGTGGTGGTAGTACAAGTGGTGCAACGGCTTTTTTGTCGGCCCCCAGTGACTACCACATCTACGGTTCAGTCACCGCCGTCACTAACGTCGGTACAGCAGACAGTTGCATCAACGGCGACAGCGACGGCTATTCGTAGGGATATATTTTTCCTGTATATCGAGCTTCTTTTCACATCCAGTTTTATTCCAACTACTAGCTGACGCGACGAACTTCGTCCCGCCCAAAATAGATTTTTTGATTTGAATACTTTCAAACATCCACGTTTTCTTACTAAGTGAACGTTGAGTGCAATCACTGAACTCTTCATTGATTGATTACCCTTTGACCCTTTACAATTTCCTTTTACTATAAATTGTTTAGTACTTCTACAAAAATATATATAAAGTTATTTTCAGACACAATTCTCGCTCAAGATTCTTCAAGCATTTGGAAATAACATGTTTCTCCGTTGCATGAAATACATGTTTGATACAGAGAATATTACAGAATAAAGACTGCTCAAATCGGACCATTCCTTCCTCGGGTTTAGGGCAAACCAACACATTTGGCCTTCCATTTTTGTTTATATAGATAGAAGATACAGGAATGCGTTATTCCATCTGAAAATCCTTTTCATCTTTCGAACAAAAAACAATTTCGTTAGCACCAACGTCAAATGGACTAGCAACGCTTAGTTAATTGTATAACATATGGGAATTCAATTTTCCGAATTTTCCGATTATTCTCTCCGCTATATTGATCTACGGGAAGAGGGAAGAGGGAATACAACGAAATATAGATGACTGAAATTGAACCATTCCTTCCTCGGGTTTTGCGCTTACCAACACATTTGGCCTTCCATTTTTATTTATAGATATATGATATGAAAATGCGTTATTTCGCCTGAAAATGCATTCCCACTTACGAACAAAGATCAATTTCGATATCGCAAATATTGAATGGACTAACAACGCTTATGATGATGTAATTTTCGAACATGTGGGAATTCATTTTTCCGAATTTTCCGACCTTCCTTTAGGATTTTCCGAAAATTTTCCGATTTTTCTCTACACTATATTGATCTACGGGAAGAGACGAATACAACAAAATACAGGAGGCTAAAATCGGACCATCCCTTCTTCGGGTTTTCCGCTTATCAACAGATTTTGCCTTACATTTTTATTTATATAGATTGGGGATCAGTAAGCGCCATTCGTTTTTAGAATTATCCTTCCATAAAACATACCACCAACACTTGTCACTAAACTTCCTGCTAAAAGACGTGCTCTTGGCCACTCCTTCTGCTTGAATTTAGTATCATTAGATAGCAAGTGGAATGTGTTTTGAGATCCCAAAGGTAGTGATCACTTATCCATCAAGATTTGTATCCAAATTTGTATTTGTAGTTGTATTGTTCGGACTGTTTACTACTGACGAACATTTATGATCTGAGCATCACATCGCTCTGGTTTTCAGTGTCCGAAACGAGTGGCTGATGACGAGTGCGGTTTTGCTTTACACCGGTCTCCCGTCTCGCCTGCAAAGACGCACTCGGAGAGTTAATTTTACATTCGGTAACATTCGGGTTGTGGCGAGCTAAACTGAGCGGAGAGGCGAGATACTGCGAATCGTATACTGTAGAAACACTTGCCTCCGTGGAGCAAATTACTGCTGCGATTTGCACACAAACCGAGTGGAAAGAGTCTTTCGTTTCTTCTATCTAGATCCTTTGATGCGATCTATTAATAGACTCAGAGTAATCAAGAGAACATCATTCTGTTGGGAAGGGAGAGGAGTAATAGTTGATCGCAACTTGTACTTGTGCAGTTTGCGATTAATCATGGATCGAATCATGGTCGCATAATTTCCATCCTTGCTTCAATTCTATTTATCATTCTTTTTGCATGTATCCAAACTGCCAGCATTTCACTGTTTTGCTGCAGGGATGTAAGTCCGTGTTTATACACTGAGAAATTTAGTGGGGGTTTGTCGCAGTAGTTGCGACACATTGATTAGAAATAAAACCAACAATATATTTATGTGGACATCACTGATCTAGCCATCAATTCCGGAGATGGTTAATCAATTCTTCTATGGAGGAACCTAAACTATTTTCTCGTTTGGTCCATGAATGCGCACTTCGCGCTCAAACGAAACCCATCCCAGAATCCATTATTCGTCGAAGGGCTCCTAAACCTAAACCATGGCGGAATGAAAAGAGAGTCTAGCTTTATGTTGAAAAATCGTATGCACTTAAAGCCTCCCGGAAACATGGAGTCATCGTCAATTTTAAAATTTTCCTAACACTTGAGTCTAAGTTTGAAATTTTTTTAAAGGGAGTTCGATTGCATCAGTGAAAAAATAGTAACAACTCGGTTTTAGAATATACATTAAATTAGTTTATTGTAAATTAATTAATTTTATTTTATTTTACAACAAAAATTGTTAAAAAAAATATTAAAGCTAAATCGTGACTTGGCCCCATCTCTATGAATTTCCTCGGTTTGATCTATCACCTATGGGAAATAAAACATATTAACACAAATTTGTATTTTTTTAATTTGGAAAATGAACTCACGTCACTCCTTGTGTCACCTACTCATAGCCATTTCTCAGTGTTGTAGGCTAGCAAGTCAGGCCAAGGCCAGAAGATTCCCCTCGATAGCTCTCATGTATTTGATGCAATGTAAGAAAGAAAAAAATATTAATAATATCTACAGCGGAAAACAATAGAACAATCAAATAATAGAAAAATCAGTAGTGTAAAAAAATAACAACTCTGAAACTCAAAGTAACATAAGAAAATCCAACAGAATACGGAAAACAATAACGGTATAAATAAAATAAATCTAAATACTACTGAGAAACATCCAAATATTACAGAAAAACTAAAACATCAAAAATATATCAAACAAAACTCACAGCATAACAATAAATTCTACAACACGGAATAGTACAACGCAACTAAACTCAACAAAACAAATGAAGACAACAACAGAACAAATGCAATAAATACAACGGAACAACTTGAAATAACAAAATTTGAAGATAACAAACAAAAACACTGAACGCTTCCTAATTACGTGTATAATAAAAGATTTAAATAAAGAGCGACTGCGCCACTTCTCCTGCAACAACTAGTAGCATTTTAAAACAACAATACTTAAAAAGTCTTACCCCTTTCGCTGCTGTTTTAAGCCGTTGATTCTCCTGCCGCAATCTGGTGTTTTCCGCCATCATTTTTTGAAGCTCCGATTCAGCCTTCATCTTCCGAAAATATATCTCGTCGACCTCGGAAATGTCTATCGGCTCCCAGTCGTACACGTCATCTCCAGTATCCTCGATGTCATCATGGAACAGCGGCGGAAAATCTTCGTCCTCGATCATGCCCTCTTCAGGATATATCTCGTTCTTGGTTGGAATTGTCTGTAAGAAAATAAGATTTCATTAGCGCTGCTACGCACTCTAACACGATTTTACTCACCTTGGGTGGAAAACGAACTTTCCCTCCCGATTCCGCTCTACCTCCATTTGCTTGGGTGGCCCGATAGCCTCTCGGAACCCTCAAGCCAGTCGGAATCCGGGATGTAACGTTCGTTCGGTTCATCTTGGTGCTGAGTGAAATTTCTTCTTGCTTCTCTATTGCAATTTCAAACAGCAGTGACGAGTAATGTTGTGTGCACCTACCAAGTAGACTACTTGGATCGAAATCAGAGTGGGAAAATAGAAGCCGGCCTACTTTTGTACCATTTTCATTTTGACATACAGTGCATGTATTGCGTTACCAAGGCGTTATACTATAGGTGGACCGCAATGTCAAAATTGCTGTTCGGCCATTGCTCGTGAAAAAACAATTTTGTTTACAAAACAAATCATATCTTTTGGTGTCAAATGCATTCGTTGGCAAAATAGCTGCTCACGCCTTACTGTAGGCAGGTAATTTTGTGGATTTTTTCGTATAACAATTTCTCATAATTGCTTCTACGTTTTCAGATATCTACAATCAGCGGTCGAATTAAAAGCAGTGCAGAAGGATGTTTTGAGTATATTTTACCTTCTAGCCGCGCAATCAATGCTTTTTTCTTTCCAAGCAAGCAGCGTTTTAATCGTATGTGGTTTTATTGAGCATTTAAAAGAGAGTGTTAATTTTTTTTTGTTTTATCACTAGGGCAAAAGCATGAAATAGAATCGTACGTGGTACGAATTTATCGACACAATCTGATCAAGGACGGAGGCATCATCAAACGGAAACTACGCGAGAAACTTTTCGAAGAGATAAAACTGCGCCGCAACACTCGTGTCAAAATGGACGAGTTGGGCTGGGTGCTGATGAACCACGATTTGATAACACGTAATGAGCCAATCCAACAGCATGCCAATGGTAATCGATCAAATCATTTTAAATTCAACATGGAGCGGTTGCGAAACCTACTGGAGCAGCACGAACAGAACAATCACGCTGGTAGGTCGGTTTGATATATTTATTCCGCTAAAGAATGATTATATTTGTTGATTTTTCAGAGTTGACTTCCAAAAAGTAAAACAAATTCCTGCGTATGCTGGATGCAATTTTACAAAACGACAAAGTTTTGAAGGAAATTAAAGAGATGGTAGTGGCGAATCGAATTCTATCAGAAATTCGTTATGTGGCTACGGTGGAACGTATGCTGAAACACAATTTGGACCCCTCTTTGCGCTGCTGCTTTGTATGCCGAGAGTATTTCCGCACTGCCGATGAGTATACCAGTCATTTCGAAAAATTGCACGGTGAGCAATTTCTTATTGTTGCGGCGGTGGATCGATTTCAGACTAGTCAAAAGTTCAACGTTCTACATCACTACAATGCCCTTAATCCGGTGACAATATTCACGATTTGCAACGTATACCACACAGCCCTAATAAAAAAAACAAGAAAAGACGGGTCTAATATTTTACAATAAAGAACAAATCTACCACTTTCCACGAAAATCGGAGAACCACTATATCGATTCGACATGGAATGGCTGATACATATAAGGCAGAAAGAAGGTTTAACTTTGGAATTCATCATCCTATATTTCCTCGTACCATTAAGATCATGGCGCATTTGATGTCGGTCATCGTAGCTGCTGCTATGGAAATGACGTGAGCATATACCTTGATTTTTCTGAGGTTTGCAATCCTTCGATTGGCTACAGAAAAGTACCATTTATGAAGTCTATCTCCATCTCGGAGAAAAGTGTGGTAAACAATGTCCGGGTTATTTTTCGTTATGAGAACCTTGTTTCCACATCCTTTTACAGCACAATAATACGGCATCTGAAGTAAATAAAATATTCACAATATAATTTTGGCATGATAGAGAACCTCGAGATGAACGATTATCTGTGGAGGAGTTGGACAACAGATTTCTTAGACTTATAGCACTTTTATCACACTCACAAGCTCATCAAATCCTCACTGTCCCCCAAAAATATTGAATAATATATATTTTTTTTTCCCAAAATATATATTTTATTAAGGCACATGTGGCGTTAGCCTGACGGGGCCGGGAGTCCAATATTTTGACAATTTTTGTCTTACAACTATGTTAGTAATATGTAACCGATTACTCGCGGTTGGCTCGAGGTTAGTATTACAAAGATCTCATAATTGGGATGTTGCAGTCTCCAGTACTATGTATGTGTGGCCGACACGGGATACTTCCTATTGGAGTGTAACTGACCATTGATCAGCGACGCCCCCCTAGTCTGTACCTCATATCAATCATGGTGCGTCTCTCTTGACTCGAGGAATCCAGGGTAGAATGGTCACTGGGCGGTACAATCTTCAGCTCGTGTAGAGTTGCCATGAGCGGTACAACCTTTGACTATTGTTGAATGATCAGTGGCCTGCACAACCTTCGACCTGTGTATCTGTAAAGAGTATGTGTATGTTTAATTACATTACATGGAGCGGTTATAATATATAATATAAATACCTTATTGCAGCTATAGTACACTATTTTTCACGAATATATATTTGTTTATTTCTTCCTTCAGTTGTTTTCCTCAGCGAGTTGATATGAAACCATAACCACACAACCAAACAAAAAGTAAATAATTCAGAAAGCTACGTCTCGCTACTCGTCTCACGTATTGTCTAGAAAGTGTCATAAACGAAACACCTATAGTTTAGCATCTTGTTGCGTTACATGATTTGTTGTGATTTCGATGAAAATTGAAAACAAGTGATGTGTTTCTGTTTTAGAAATATAAAATTGAACTTTGACAAGTTGGAGCTATGGGAGATCAAACTTTATGGTGAAAAACAGGAGAAACTGACTGCAGCCCAGGTCCTACCAATAACTCGAACTAGCACAGGAAAGCTTCCACCAACCCGTAACATCACATCGTCATCTGGCGATTTGTCGAACTCATCAACACCGACCAGCAATGGTAATAGTGCCCCAGGTTCCAGTTTGGCGAACAATTCGGCCATAATCTCTAGTAAGGCCTCGAGGGAGGAAATAAACTAACAAATGGTACAACAACTTCGGCTAGAGAGGGCAGCACACAATCAAAAGCGTGCGATGGAACTCAAACAGCAACAAGGTAATCGGAACCGGAAAAAATGGCCTTTGAGTCGACTGGTTAATCGTTATAATTTTACTCCGAATAGATGGTGCAAACCCACCGAAACAGTCCATTGTTCAGCGTTGTATTATTGTGAAAGAACCGGACGGTACAACGAAGATTATTCAACAGAACATAACTCAATCTTCACGGTCTGCTTCTGCATCAACTTCCCAGCCGAACCAAAGGCAGCAATCTCCCGCGCCCGCCAAACCAGATGGTCCACAAAAAGTGCAAATCATTCGTGATGGGAAGGATGGGAAGGTTAGTGTTCGTGGTCTGAACCCTGGGCAACAACTGATTCAAACGCCTGACAGAAAGCTACATGTTCTAAGTGCAGCCTCTGGTATGTTTGATAGTGGTGCGCTATGATTCCTAGATCTAAGTTATTTTTTAATTTACAGGATCAAACTCAACAGCGGGCAAGCAAGCAATTGCCGCTAACATATATCACGAAAGTGGCCACCAGTGGTGGTAGTACAAGTGGTGCAACGGCTTTTTTGTCGGCCCCCAGTGACTACCACATCTACGGTTCAGTCACCGCCGTCACAAACGTCGGTACAGCAGACAGTTGCATCAACGGCGACAGCGACGGCTATTCGTAGGGATATATTTTTCCTGTATATCGAGCTTCTTTTCACATCTAGTTTTATTCCAACTACTAGCTGACGCGACGAACTTCGTCCCGCCCAAAATAGATTTTTTGATTTGAATACTTTCAAACATCCACGTTTTCTTACTAAGTGAACGTTGAGTGCAATCACTGAACTCTTCATTGATTGATTACCCTTTGACCCTTTACAATTTCCTTTTACTATAAATTGTTTAGTACTTCTACAAAAATATATATAAAGTTATTTTCAGACACAATTCTCGCTCAAGATTCTTCAAGCATTTGGAAATAACATGTTTCTCCGTTGCATGAAATACATGTTTGATACAGAGAATATTACAAAATAAAGACTGCTCAAATCGGACCATTCCTTCCTCGGGTTTAGGGCAAACCAACACATTTGGCCTTCCATTTTTGTTTATATAGATAGAAGATACAGGAATGCGTTATTCCATCTGAAAATCCTTTTCATCTTTCGAACAAAAAACAATTTCGTTAGCACCAACATCAAATGGACTAGCAACGCTTAGTTAATTGTATAACATATGGGAATTCAATTTTCCGAATTTTCCGATTTTTCTCTCCGCTATATTGATCTACGGGAAGAGACGAATACAACGAAATATAGATGACTGAAATTGAACCATTCCTTCCTCGGGTTTTGCGCTTACCAACACATTTGGCCTTCCATTTTTATTTATAGATATATGATATGAAAATGCGTTATTTCGCCTGAAAATGCATTCCCACTTACGAACAAAGATCAATTTCGATATCGCAAATATTGAATGGACTAACAACGCTTATGATGATGTAATTTTCGAACATGTGGGAATTCATTTTTCCGAATTTTCCGACCTTCCTTTAGGATTTTCCGAAAATTTTCCGATTTTTCTCTACACTATATTGATCTACGGGAAGAGACGAATACAACAAAATACAGGAGGCTAAAATCGGACCATCCCTTCTTCGGGTTTTCCGCTTATCAACAGATTTTGCCTTACATTTTTATTTATATAGATTGGGGATCAGTAAGCGCCATTCGTTTTTAGAATTATCCTTCCATAAAACATACCACCAACACTTGTCACTAAACTTCCTGCTAAAAGACGTGCTCTTGGCCACTCCTTCTGCTTGAATTTAGTATCATTAGATAGCAAGTGGAATGTGTTTTGAGATCCCAAAGGTAGTGATCACTTATCCATCAAGATTTGTATCCAAATTTGTATTTGTAGTTGTATTGTTCGGACTGTTTACTACTGACGAACATTTATGATCTGAGCATCACATCGCTCTGGTTTTCAGTGTCCGAAACGAGTGGCTGATGACGAGTGCAGTTTTGCTTTACACCGGTCTCCCGTCTCGCCTGCAAAGACGCACTCGGAGAGTTAATTTTACATTCGGTAACATTCGGGTTGTGGCGAGCTAAACTGAGCGGAGAGGCGAGATACTGCGAATCGTATACTGTAGAAACACTTGCCTCCGTGGAGCAAATTACTGCTGCGATTTGCACACAAACCGAGTGGAAAGAGTCTTTCGTTTCTTCTATCTAGATCCTTTGATGCGATCTATTAATAGACTCAGAGTAATCAAGAGAACATCATTCTGTTGGGAAGGGAGAGGAGTAATAGTTGATCGCAACTTGTACTTGTGCAGTTTGCGATTAATCATGGATCGAATCATGGTCGCATAATTTCCATCCTTGCTTCAATTCTATTTATCATTCTTCTTGCATGTATCCAAACTGCCAGCATTTCACTGTTTTGCTGCAGGGATGTAAGTCCGTGTTTATACACTGAGAAATTTAGTGGGGGTTTGTCGCAGTAGTTGCGACACATTGATTAGAAATAAAACCAACAATATATTTATGTGGACATCACTGATCTAGCCATCAATTCCGGAGATGGTTAATCAATTCTTCTATGGAGGAACCTAAACTATTTTCTCGTTTGGTCCATGAATGCGCACTTCGCGCTCAAACGAAACCCATCCCAGAATCCATTATTCGTCGAAGGGCTCCTAAACCTAAACCATGGCGGAATGAAAAGAGAGTCTAGCTTTATGTTGAAAAATCGTATGCACTTAAAGCCTCCCGGAAACATGGAGTCATCGTCAATTTTAAAATTTTCCTAACACTTGAGTCTAAGTTTGAAATTTTTGACGTAGGACTACGTCTAACCGGAAAATATAGGTGGTGAAATGGAAATCTAGGCACTGAACAAGTAGGAAAAAATGCAAGATTTGGAACGCTTATAACTCGAGCATTTCTCAATAGATCGCAAAGGTTTTTGCATCAATTGATAGGAAATATATCTACGCATCTATCATAACGAATAACATTTCATTTTTCTTGAGATAAATAATTGAATAATTGTGAAATATCAAGCATTGTCAAAATGCACTATGTGCCAATTTTTGATTGGCCCATTTTGTGCTCCTCAAATCGTACCGACCAAAACGGGCAACCAGAGCAGCAGCGAAATAGAATGAAGCACGATTGGAAAGGAAAAAGAAAAAAATGAACGAAACATTGGTCGCAGTCTTACACATGCGTAATTCTCGAGCCAGCCAGTCAGCTTAAAAATCCCCGCTCCGCTGCCGTAACGATCATTCTCATTCAAACCGTACACCACATCGGTTCGCATCACAACACATCAACAAACCAACCCAAGTAGCCATGTCTGGACATGGTAAAGGAGGAAAAGTGAAGGGAAAGGCAAAATCCCGCTCGAACCGTGTTGATCTGGAGTTCCCCGCAAGGGTAGCTAGGCCGAGCGCGTTAGTACCAGTGCACCAGTCCACCTAGCCGGCGTTATATAGTTTCGGCCGCCGAAGTGATCGAGTTAGCTGGCAAAGCTGCTCGCGACGATAAGAAAACCCGCATTCGGAACAGAACACATTCGGTTCGGTGGACATCAAGACAACAGGCAGTTGCAGCGAGTGGCGAGTGGCAAACGCAATCGCAAAACGGCATCAGGTAGCAGAAGAAAAAAGTTTGTTCTTTATACAAACTGCTTTGGTGGCAAATCCAGAACAAGGCGGCATCGAGGGCGTTCGAAATGGTTTTTTTCAAAACCACGAGTACTAAGTTTTCTAAATTGGAACCATTCCATAAAACAAGGCGCTTTTCAGGGCCATTAAACCTTCCAAAAAGAGTTTAGGAAATACAGTTCAATGCTTTCTAAAACATTATCCATAATAATAATAAAACATAAATTGATTTTTTCATCATTTGTTTGCCAGGATCTGATGAGTATGTGAATTTGGCAGTTGTTCTGAGCTTATTGATAGTTGGGGACTTTCCTGATTATTCAATTTTCACCAATTCTTAAATTGTTTCCAGATTGAAAGTACAGTAATTTACAATTAGTTCGACATTTAGCTAATTGGACGGACATGTAATGCGACTTATTTAGTTGGACATTTTTGTAAACATAGAGATCCAAATTATGACCCCACATTGAAAGTCGACACTGTACCACTGTCATCGCAAATGTTCAATTACAGGTTAAAATCGCCTCCAATGCGACACTGAGTGGCGCTTCGGCACGTCGCATTGAATGTAATTTACTGTAAAATATGTCACAAGCTGGATGGGAAGAAATTTTCCAACTGTGAAAGCTGTGGCGAGTGGCAAATGCAATCGCTAAACAGCAAGGTTTAGCCGAACAAGATGGGGATATCGAGTGATAACAAAACAATAAACTCTTTAGATTGAAGATAATTTTGTGATCCTGAAAAGGACCCTTTTTAGCCTGCATGTGAATCCAACGAGCGAATCGTAATGAATGTATTTTTTTGTCATCGCTCCCTTTTAACGCTCATTCGTTCGTCTTGTTGGACTCGCCCCTCTGGCTGAGTCTGCCGATTTGTCTCTATCCTGTGAGTGTGTACCGCTAGAGTATAAAACACGCGGACCCCAAAAAAATATCTTATTTTCTTTCAAACCGTAAACCCGTGTGGTTGTACGGCATCGGCTTCGTGGACGTAACAAAGGAGGACAAGTTAAGGGAAAGGCAAAGTCTCACTCGAACCGTGCAGGTCTCCAGTTCCCTGTTGGTCGCATTCACTGATTGCTCCGCAAGGGTAACTAGGCCGAACGGATTGGTGCCGGAGCACCAGTATACCTAACAGCGATTATAGAGTTTCGGCCGTCGGAGTGCTCGAGTTGGCTTGCAAAGCTGCTCACGACAATCAGAAAACCCGCATCAAGAACAGAGCAGCTTCGGTTCGGCGCTCATCAAGGCAACAAATAGTTTCAGTGAGTGGCAAAGTGTTTCTCCGGCACGTCACATTAAATGTAATTTACTGAACAACATGTTACAAGCTGGATGGGAAGAAATTTTCCAACTGTGAAAGCTGTGGCGAGTGGCAAACGCAATAGCTAAACAGGAAGGTTTATCCGAACAAGATGGGAATATCGAGTGATAACAAAAACACAACACCAAAGGTTCTTTTCAGAACCATCAACATATTCATAAAGAGTAAACAGTAAACTAATCCATTTTTCAGGTAGATAGGTAGGTATTCACGTAGGAGAAGAAAATAAAACAATATATTTAAAATATATATTTAACAAAAGCTGTCCCCTTTGTATAGTCCTACGTCACTCCGGTTATGTCCCCGACATTACCCACCCGTCTTTTTTTAAAGGGAGTTCGATTGCATCAGTGAAAAAATAGTAACAACTCGGTTTTAGAATATACATTAAATTAGTTTATTGTAAATTAATTTATTTTATTTTATTTTACAACAAAAATTGTTAAAAAAAAATATTAAAGCTAAATCGTGACTTGGCCCCATCTCTATGAATTTCCTCGGTTTGATCTATCACCTATGGGAAATAAAACATATTAACACAAATTTGTATTTTTTTAATTTGGAAAATGAACTCACGTCACTCCTTGTGTCACCTACTCATAGCCATTTCTCAGTGTTGTAGGCTAGCAAGTCAGGCCAAGGCCAGAAGATTCCCCTCGATAGCTCTCATGTATTTGATGCAATGTAAGAAAGAAAAAAATATTAATAATATCTACAGCGGAAAACAATAGAACAATCAAATAATAGAAAAATCAGTAGTGTAAAAAAATAACAACTCTGAAACTCAAAGTAACATAAGAAAATCCAACAGAATACGGAAAACAATAACGGTATAAATAAAATAAATCTAAATACTACTGAGAAACATCCAAATATTACAGAAAAACTAAAACATCAAAAATATATCAAACAAAACTCACAGCATAACAATAAATTCTACAACACGGAATAGTACAACGCAACTAAACTCAACAAAACAAATGAAGACAACAACAGAACAAATGCAATAAATACAACGGAACAACTTGAAATAACAAAATTTGAAGATAACAAACAAAAACACTGAACGCTTCCTAATTACGTGTATAATAAAAGATTTAAATAAAGAGCGACTGCGCCACTTCTCCTGCAACAACTAGTAGCATTTTAAAACAACAATACTTAAAAAGTCTTACCCCTTTCGCTGCTGTTTTAAGCCCTTGATTCTCCTGCCGCAATCTGGTGTTTTCCGCCATCATTTTTTGAAGCTCCGATTCAGCCTTCATCTTCCGAAAATATATCTCGTCGACCTCGGAAATGTCTATCGGCTCCCAGTCGTACACGTCATCTCCAGTATCCTCGATGTCATCATGGAACAGCGGCGGAAAATCTTCGTCCTCGATCATGCCCTCTTCAGGATATATCTCGTTCTTGGTTGGAATTGTCTGTAAGAAAATAAGATTTCATTAGCGCTGCTACGCACTCTAACACGATTTTACTCACCTTGGGTGGAAAACGAACTTTCCCTCCCGATTCCGCTCTACCTCCATTTGCTTGGGTGGCCCGATAGCCTCTCGGAACCCTCAAGCCAGTCGGAATCCGGGATGTAACGTTCGTTCGGTTCATCTTGGTGCTGAGTGAAATTTCTTCTTGCTTCTCTATTGCAATTTCAAACAGCAGTGACGAGTAATGTTGTGTGCACCTACCAAGTAGACTACTTGGATCGAAATCAGAGTGGGAAAATAGAAGCCGGCCTACTTTTGTAACATTTTCATTTTGACATACAGTGCATGTATTGCGTTACATGATTTGTTGTGATTTCGATGAAAATTGAAAACAAGTGATGTGTTTCTGTTTTAGAAATATAAAATTGAACTTTGACAAGTTGGAGCTATGGGAGATCAAACTTTATGGTGAAAAACAGGAAGTGGGTTATATCTATGGTATAACCGCAAGGGTGACGTAGGACTATCGTTGATTTGGAGATCATTTGTTTGAAGTTGAATCTAAATCCATTCTGAATGAATGAATAAATGAATATTTGGGAGACTTCGAAAACGAGAGCGTTACGTTGGAGGCACAAGGTTTTATTCATCCAATATTGGATACGGAAATATCCTACTGATGGGGAAGAATAATCTTCAGAAGCTATCCTGTTAATTGCGATTGATTGAAAAACCACAAAACCAAATGTATTTGGTCACAGTGTTACATGGATAGAAAACATTCAAATAAACTCTTTCACATGAATGTATTTTTAAATTCCCAGAGGAACTGGCAGATTATTTTCCGGAACTTTCTCGATGCTGAATGGCATCCAAACGGAAAGAATTCCGTGCGTGTATGTGTGTGTAGCGATGTCTTCCCGGGGAACCGTTTGTGGCATCACTCTCCTCCTGATGGATTCCCTTCTGGCCTAGGGTGCACAAACAGGCTCTTGGTGACACCGTTCATCAGCGCTTTCATGATAAACGAAGAGCTTCACCACAACAGCGACAACATGCTCCAATCGCTGTTCAATTAGAACTGAGTGGATTTCCGAGCGGCGCTCGCTTATATACCGATTGGTGATTTCAATAGCCTGTTTTGAAAGCAATTTTAAGACTATTGAAACAAGTTTTTGGATCAAAAAGTAACAAGTATAGAACGCGTAGATATTTTATCTTTCGAATGAAGTGTTTATCATTCCATTTCGTTCAGTTGTTTAGGAGCTATTAACGCTCAAAATCTCGGTCTCCGGCGTAACGCTTTCGTTTTCGAAACTTTGATTTTACACCCCGGTATAGAAATGAAAGACGTAGTCCTACGTCAAAACAGGAGAAACTGACTGCAGCCCAGGTCCTACCAATAACTCGAACTAGCACAGGAAAGCTTCCACCAACCCGTAACATCACATCGTCATCTGGCGATTTGTCGAACTCATCAACACCGACCAGCAATGGTAATAGTGCCCCAGGTTCCAGTTTGGCGAACAAATCGGCCATAATCTCTAGTAAGGCCTCGAGGGAGGAAATAAACTAACAAATGGTACAACAACTTCGGCTAGAGAGGGCAGCACACAATCAAAAGCGTGCGATGGAACTCAAACAGCAACAAGGTAATCGGAACCGGAAAAAATGGCCTTTGAGTCGACTGGTTAATCGTTATAATTTTACTCCGAATAGATGGTGCAAACCCACCGAAACAGTCCATTGTTCAGCGTTGTATTATTGTGAAAGAACCGGACGGTACAACGAAGATTATTCAACAGAACATAACTCAATCTTCACGGTCTGCTTCTGCATCAACTTCCCAGCCGAACCAAAGGCAGCAATCTCCCGCGCCCGCCAAACCAGATGGTCCACAAAAAGTGCAAATCATTCGTGATGGGAAGGATGGGAAGGTTAGTGTTCGTGGTCTGAACCCTGGGCAACAACTGATTCAAACGCCTGACAGAAAGCTACATGTTCTAAGTGCAGCCTCTGGTATGTTTGATAGTGGTGCGCTATGATTCCTAGATCTAAGTTATTTTTTAATTTACAGGATCAAACTCAACAGCGGGCAAGCAAGCAATTGCCGCTAACATATATCACGAAAGTGGCCACCAGTGGTGGTAGTACAAGTGGTGCAACGGCTTTTTTGTCGGCCCCCAGTGACTACCACATCTACGGTTCAGTCACCGCCGTCACAAACGTCGGTACAGCAGACAGTTGCATCAACGGCGACAGCGACGGCTATTCGTAGGGATATATTTTTCCTGTATATCGAGCTTCTTTTCATATCCAGTTTTATTCCAACTACTAGCTGACGCGACGAACTTCCTCCCGCCCAAAATAGATTTTTTGATTTGAATACTTTCAAACATCCACGTTTTCTTACTAAGTGAACGTTGAGTGCAATCACTGAACTCTTCATTGATTGATTACCCTTTGACCCTTTACAATTTCCTTTTACTATAAATTGTTTAGTACTTCTACAAAAATATATATAAAGTTATTTTCAGACACAATTCTCGCTCAAGATTCTTCAAGCATTTGGAAATAACATGTTTCTCCGTTGCATGAAATACATGTTTGATACAGAGAATATTACAGAATAAAGACTGCTCAAATCGGACCATTCCTTCCTCGGGTTTAGGGCACACCAACACATTTGGCCTTCCATTTTTGTTTATATAGATAGAAGATACAGGAATGCGTTATTCCATCTGAAAATCCTTTTCATCTTTCGAACAAAAAACAATTTCGTTAGCACCAACATCAAATGGACTAGCAACGCTTAGTTAATTGTATAACATATGGGAATTCAATTTCCGAATTTTCCGATTTTTCTCTCCGCTATATTGATCTACGGGAAGAGACGAATACAACGAAATGAAATATAGATGACTGAAATTGAACCATTCCTTCCTCGGGTTTTGCGCTTACCAACACATTTGGCCTTCCATTTTTATTTATAGATATATGATATGAGAATGCGTTATTTCGCCTGAAAATGCATTCCCACTTACGAACAAAGATCAATTTCGATATCGCAAATATTGAATGGACTA
The DNA here is from genome assembly GCF_029784135.1 of Toxorhynchites rutilus septentrionalis. Lineage (NCBI taxonomy): Eukaryota > Metazoa > Arthropoda > Insecta > Diptera > Culicidae > Toxorhynchites > Toxorhynchites rutilus. Next base: position 55,259 of record NW_026600146.1, on the reverse strand, counting down.
ACAACGCTTATGATGATGTAATTTTCGAACATGTGGGAATTCATTTTTCCGAATTTTCCGACCTTCCTTTAGGATTTTCCGAAAATTTTCCGATTTTTCTCTACACTATATTGATCTACGGGAAGAGACGAATACAACAAAATACAGGAGGCTAAAATCGGACCATCCCTTCTTCGGGTTTTCCGCTTATCAACAGATTTTGCCTTACATTTTTATTTATATAGATTGGGGATCAGTAAGCGCCATTCGTTTTTAGAACTATCCTTCCATAAAACATAACACCAACACTTGTCACTAAACTTCCTGCTAAAAGACGTGCTCTTGGCCACTCCCTCTGCTTGAATTTAGTATCATTAGATAGCAAGTGGAATGTGTTTTGAGATCCCAAAGGTAGTGATCACTTATCCATCAAGATTTGTATCCAAATTTGTATTTGTAGTTGTATTGTTCGGACTGTTTACTACTGACGAACATTTATGATCTGAGCATCACATCGCTCTGGTTTTCAGTGTCCGAAACGAGTGGCTGATGACGAGTGCAGTTTTGCTTTACACCGGTCTCCCGTCTCGCCTGCAAAGACGCACTCGGAGAGTTAATTTTACATTCGGTAACATTCGGGTTGTGGCGAGCTAAACTGAGCGGAGAGGCGAGATACTGCGAATCGTATACTGTAGAAACACTTGCCTCCGTGGAGCAAATTACTGCTGCGATTTGCACACAAACCGAGTGGAAAGAGTCTTTCGTTTCTTCTATCTAGATCCTTTGATGCGATCTATTAATAGACTCAGAGTAATCAAGAAAACATCATTCTGTTGGGAAGGGAGAGGAGTAATAGTTGATCGCAACTTGTACTTGTGCAGTTTGCGATTAATCATGGATCGAATCATGGTCGCATAATTTCCATCCTTGCTTCAATTCTATTTATCATTCTTCTTGCATGTATCCAAACTGCCATCATTTTACTGTTTTGCTGCAGGGATGTAAGTCCGTGTTTATACACTGAGAAATTTAGTGGGGTTTTGTAGCAGTAGTTGCGACACATTGATTAGAAATAAAACCAACAATATATTTATGTGGACATCACTGATCTAGCCATTAATTCCGGAGATGGTTAATCAATTCTTCTATGGAGGAACCTAAACTATTTTCTCGTTTGGTCCATGAATGCGCACTTCGCGCTCAAACGAAACCCATCCCAGAATCCATTATTCGTCGAAGGGCTCCTAAACCTAAACCATGGCGGAATGAAAAGAGAGTCTAGCTTTATGTTGAAAAATCGTATGCACTTAAAGCCTCCCGGAAACATGGAGTCATCGTCAATTTTAAAATTTTCCTAACACTTGTCTAAGTCTAAGTTTGAAATTTTTTTAAAGGGAGTTCGATTGCATCAGTGAAAAAATAGTAACAACTCGGTTTTAGAATATACATTAAATTAGTTTATTGTAAATTAATTAATTTTATTTTATTTTACAACAAAAATTGTTAAAAAAAATATTAAAGCTAAATCGTGACTTGGCCCCATCTCTATGAATTTCCTCGGTTTGATCTATCACCTATGGGAAATAAAACATATTAACACAAATTTGTATTTTTTTAATTTGGAAAATGAACTCACGTCACTCCTTGTGTCACCTACTCATAGCCATTTCTCAGTGTTGTAGGCTAGCAAGTCAGGCCAAGGCCAGAAGATTCCCCTCGATAGCTCTCATGTATTTGATGCAATGTAAGAAAGAAAAAAATATTAATAATATCTACAGCGGAAAACAATAGAACAATCAAATAATAGAAAAATCAGTAGTGTAAAAAAATAACAACTCTGAAACTCAAAGTAACATAAGAAAATCCAACAGAATACGGAAAACAATAACGGTATAAATAAAATAAATCTAAATACTACTGAGAAACATCCAAATATTACAGAAAAACTAAAACATCAAAAATATATCAAACAAAACTCACAGCATAACAATAAATTCTACAACACGGAATAGTACAACGCAACTAAACTCAACAAAACAAATGAAGACAACAACAGAACAAATGCAATAAATACAACGGAACAACTTGAAATAACAAAATTTGAAGATAACAAACAAAAACACTGAACGCTTCCTAATTACGTGTATAATAAAAGATTTAAATAAAGAGCGACTGCGCCACTTCTCCTGCAACAACTAGTAGCATTTTAAAACAACAATACTTAAAAAGTCTTACCCCTTTCGCTGCTGTTTTAAGCCGTTGATTCTCCTGCCGCAATCTGGTGTTTTCCGCCATCATTTTTTGAAGCTCCGATTCAGCCTTCATCTTCCGAAAATATATCTCGTCGACCTCGGAAATGTCTATCGGCTCCCAGTCGTACACGTCATCTCCAGTATCCTCGATGTCATCATGGAACAGCGGCGGAAAATCTTCGTCCTCGATCATGCCCTCTTCAGGATATATCTCGTTCTTGGTTGGAATTGTCTGTAAGAAAATAAGATTTCATTAGCGCTGCTACGCACTCTAACACGATTTTACTCACCTTGGGTGGAAAACGAACTTTCCCTCCCGATTCCGCTCTACCTCCATTTGCTTGGGTGGCCCGATAGCCTCTCGGAACCCTCAAGCCAGTCGGAATCCGGGATGTAACGTTCGTTCGGTTCATCTTGGTGCTGAGTGAAATTTCTTCTTGCTTCTCTATTGCAATTTCAAACAGCAGTGACGAGTAATGTTGTGTGCACCTACCAAGTAGACTACTTGGATCGAAATCAGAGTGGGAAAATAGAAGCCGGCCTACTTTTGTAACATTTTCATTTTGACATACAGTGCATGTATTGCGTTACATGATTTGTTGTGATTTCGATGAAAATTGAAAACAAGTGATGTGTTTCTGTTTTAGAAATATAAAATTGAACTTTGACAAGTTGGAGCTATGGGAGATCAAACTTTATGGTGAAAAACAGGAAGTGGGTTATATCTATGGTATAACCGCAAGGGTGACGTAGGACTATCGTTGATTTGGAGATCATTTGTTTGAAGTTGAATCTAAATCCATTCTGAATGAATGAATAAATGAATATTTGGGAGACTTCGAAAACGAGAGCGTTACGTTGGAGGCACAAGGTTTTATGCATCCAATATTGGATACGGAAATATCCTACTGATGGGGAAGAATAATCTTCAGAAGCTATCCTGTTAATTGCGATTGATTGAAAAACCACAAAACCAAATGTATTTGGTCACAGTGTTACATGGATAGAAAACATTCAAATAAACTCTTTCACATGAATGTATTTTTAAATTCCCAGAGGAACTGGCAGATTATTTTCCGGAACTTTCTCGATGCTGAATGGCATCCAAACGGAAAGAATTCCGTGCGTGTATGTGTGTGTAGCGATGTCTTCCCGGGGAACCGTTTGTGGCATCACTCTCCTCCTGATGGATTCCCTTCTGGCCTAGGGTGCACAAACAGGCTCTTGGTGACACCGTTCATCAGCGCTTTCATGATAAACGAAGAGCTTCACCACAACAGCGACAACATGCTCCAATCGCTGTTCAATTAGAACTGAGTGGATTTCCGAGCGGCGCTCGCTTATATACCGATTGGTGATTTCAATAGCCTGTTTTGAAAGCAATTTTAAGACTATTGAAACAAGTTTTTGGATCAAAAAGTAACAAGTATAGAACGCGTAGATATTTTATCTTTCGAATGAAGTGTTTATCATTCCATTTCGTTCAGTTGTTTAGGAGCTATTAACGCTCAAAATCTCGGTCTCCGGCGTAACGCTTTCGTTTTCGAAACTTTGATTTTACACCCCGGTATAGAAATGAAAGACGTAGTCCTACGTCAAAACAGGAGAAACTGACTGCAGCCCAGGTCCTACCAATAACTCGAACTAGCACAGGAAAGCTTCCACCAACCCGTAACATCACATCGTCATCTGGCGATTTGTCGAACTCATCAACACCGACCAGCAATGGTAATAGTGCCCCAGGTTCCAGTTTGGCGAACAAATCGGCCATAATCTCTAGTAAGGCCTCGAGGGAGGAAATAAACTAACAAATGGTACAACAACTTCGGCTAGAGAGGGCAGCACACAATCAAAAGCGTGCGATGGAACTCAAACAGCAACAAGGTAATCGGAACCGGAAAAAATGGCCTTTGAGTCGACTGGTTAATCGTTATAATTTTACTCCGAATAGATGGTGCAAACCCACCGAAACAGTCCATTGTTCAGCGTTGTATTATTGTGAAAGAACCGGACGGTACAACGAAGATTATTCAACAGAACATAACTCAATCTTCACGGTCTGCTTCTGCATCAACTTCCCAGCCGAACCAAAGGCAGCAATCTCCCGCGCCCGCCAAACCAGATGGTCCACAAAAAGTGCAAATCATTCGTGATGGGAAGGATGGGAAGGTTAGTGTTGGTGGTCTGAACCCTGGGCAACAACTGATTCAAACGCCTGACAGAAAGCTACATGTTCTAAGTGCAGCCTCTGGTATGTTTGATAGTGGTGCGCTATGATTCCTAGATCTAAGTTATTTTTTAATTTACAGGATCAAACTCAACAGCGGGCAAGCAAGCAATTGCCGCTAACATATATCACGAAAGTGGCCACCAGTGGTGGTAGTACAAGTGGTGCAACGGCTTTTTTGTCGGCCCCCAGTGACTACCACATCTACGGTTCAGTCACCGCCGTCACAAACGTCGGTACAGCAGACAGTTGCATCAACGGCGACAGCGACGGCTATTCGTAGGGATATATTTTTCCTGTATATCGAGCTTCTTTTCATATCCAGTTTTATTCCAACTACTAGCTGACGCGACGAACTTCCTCCCGCCCAAAATAGATTTTTTGATTTGAATACTTTCAAACATCCACGTTTTCTTACTAAGTGAACGTTGAGTGCAATCACTGAACTCTTCATTGATTGATTACCCTTTGACCCTTTACAATTTCCTTTTACTATAAATTGTTTAGTACTTCTACAAAAATATATATAAAGTTATTTTCAGACACAATTCTCGCTCAAGATTCTTCAAGCATTTGGAAATAACATGTTTCTCCGTTGCATGAAATACATGTTTGATACAGAGAATATTACAGAATAAAGACTGCTCAAATCGGACCATTCCTTCCTCGGGTTTAGGGCACACCAACACATTTGGCCTTCCATTTTTGTTTATATAGATAGAAGATACAGGAATGCGTTATTCCATCTGAAAATCCTTTTCATCTTTCGAACAAAAAACAATTTCGTTAGCACCAACATCAAATGGACTAGCAACGCTTAGTTAATTGTATAACATATGGGAATTCAATTTCCGAATTTTCCGATTTTTCTCTCCGCTATATTGATCTACGGGAAGAGACGAATACAACGAAATGAAATATAGATGACTGAAATTGAACCATTCCTTCCTCGGGTTTTGCGCTTACCAACACATTTGGCCTTCCATTTTTATTTATAGATATATGATATGAGAATGCGTTATTTCGCCTGAAAATGCATTCCCACTTACGAACAAAGATCAATTTCGATATCGCAAATATTGAATGGACTAACAACGCTTATGATGATGTAATTTTCGAACATGTGGGAATTCATTTTTCCGAATTTTCCGACCTTCCTTTAGGATTTTCCGAAAATTTTCCGATTTTTCTCTACACTATATTGATCTACGGGAAGAGACGAATACAACAAAATACAGGAGGCTAAAATCGGACCATCCCTTCTTCGGGTTTTCCGCTTATCAACAGATTTTGCCTTACATTTTTATTTATATAGATTGGGGATCAGTAAGCGCCATTCGTTTTTAGAACTATCCTTCCATAAAACATAACACCAACACTTGTCACTAAACTTCCTGCTAAAAGACGTGCTCTTGGCCACTCCCTCTGCTTGAATTTAGTATCATTAGATAGCAAGTGGAATGTGTTTTGAGATCCCAAAGGTAGTGATCACTTATCCATCAAGATTTGTATCCAAATTTGTATTTGTAGTTGTATTGTTCGGACTGTTTACTACTGACGAACATTTATGATCTGAGCATCACATCGCTCTGGTTTTCAGTGTCCGAAACGAGTGGCTGATGACGAGTGCAGTTTTGCTTTACACCGGTCTCCCGTCTCGCCTGCAAAGACGCACTCGGAGAGTTAATTTTACATTCGGTAACATTCGGGTTGTGGCGAGCTAAACTGAGCGGAGAGGCGAGATACTGCGAATCGTATACTGTAGAAACACTTGCCTCCGTGGAGCAAATTACTGCTGCGATTTGCACACAAACCGAGTGGAAAGAGTCTTTCGTTTCTTCTATCTAGATCCTTTGATGCGATCTATTAATAGACTCAGAGTAATCAAGAAAACATCATTCTGTTGGGAAGGGAGAGGAGTAATAGTTGATCGCAACTTGTACTTGTGCAGTTTGCGATTAATCATGGATCGAATCATGGTCGCATAATTTCCATCCTTGCTTCAATTCTATTTATCATTCTTCTTGCATGTATCCAAACTGCCATCATTTTACTGTTTTGCTGCAGGGATGTAAGTCCGTGTTTATACACTGAGAAATTTAGTGGGGTTTTGTAGCAGTAGTTGCGACACATTGATTAGAAATAAAACCAACAATATATTTATGTGGACATCACTGATCTAGCCATTAATTCCGGAGATGGTTAATCAATTCTTCTATGGAGGAACCTAAACTATTTTCTCGTTTGGTCCATGAATGCGCACTTCGCGCTCAAACGAAACCCATCCCAGAATCCATTATTCGTCGAAGGGCTCCTAAACCTAAACCATGGCGGAATGAAAAGAGAGTCTAGCTTTATGTTGAAAAATCGTATGCACTTAAAGCCTCCCGGAAACATGGAGTCATCGTCAATTTTAAAATTTTCCTAACACTTGTCTAAGTCTAAGTTTGAAATTTTTTTAAAGGGAGTTCGATTGCATCAGTGAAAAAATAGTAACAACTCGGTTTTAGAATATACATTAAATTAGTTTATTGTAAATTAATTAATTTTATTTTATTTTACAACAAAAATTGTTAAAAAAAATATTAAAGCTAAATCGTGACTTGGCCCCATCTCTATGAATTTCCTCGGTTTGATCTATCACCTATGGGAAATAAAACATATTAACACAAATTTGTATTTTTTTAATTTGGAAAATGAACTCACGTCACTCCTTGTGTCACCTACTCATAGCCATTTCTCAGTGTTGTAGGCTAGCAAGTCAGGCCAAGGCCAGAAGATTCCCCTCGATAGCTCTCATGTATTTGATGCAATGTAAGAAAGAAAAAAATATTAATAATATCTACAGCGGAAAACAATAGAACAATCAAATAATAGAAAAATCAGTAGTGTAAAAAAATAACAACTCTGAAACTCAAAGTAACATAAGAAAATCCAACAGAATACGGAAAACAATAACGGTATAAATAAAATAAATCTAAATACTACTGAGAAACATCCAAATATTACAGAAAAACTAAAACATCAAAAATATATCAAACAAAACTCACAGCATAACAATAAATTCTACAACACGGAATAGTACAACGCAACTAAACTCAACAAAACAAATGAAGACAACAACAGAACAAATGCAATAAATACAACGGAACAACTTGAAATAACAAAATTTGAAGATAACAAACAAAAACACTGAACGCTTCCTAATTACGTGTATAATAAAAGATTTAAATAAAGAGCGACTGCGCCACTTCTCCTGCAACAACTAGTAGCATTTTAAAACAACAATACTTAAAAAGTCTTACCCCTTTCGCTGCTGTTTTAAGCCGTTGATTCTCCTGCCGCAATCTGGTGTTTTCCGCCATCATTTTTTGAAGCTCCGATTCAGCCTTCATCTTCCGAAAATATATCTCGTCGACCTCGGAAATGTCTATCGGCTCCCAGTCGTACACGTCATCTCCAGTATCCTCGATGTCATCATGGAACAGCGGCGGAAAATCTTCGTCCTCGATCATGCCCTCTTCAGGATATATCTCGTTCTTGGTTGGAATTGTCTGTAAGAAAATAAGATTTCATTAGCGCTGCTACGCACTCTAACACGATTTTACTCACCTTGGGTGGAAAACGAACTTTCCCTCCCGATTCCGCTCTACCTCCATTTGCTTGGGTGGCCCGATAGCCTCTCGGAACCCTCAAGCCAGTCGGAATCCGGGATGTAACGTTCGTTCGGTTCATCTTGGTGCTGAGTGAAATTTCTTCTTGCTTCTCTATTGCAATTTCAAACAGCAGTGACGAGTAATGTTGTGTGCACCTACCAAGTAGACTACTTGGATCGAAATCAGAGTGGGAAAATAGAAGCCGGCCTACTTTTGTAACATTTTCATTTTGACATACAGTGCATGTATTGCGTTACATGATTTGTTGTGATTTAGATGAAAATTGAAAACAAGTGATGTGTTTCTGTTTTAGAAATATAAAATTGAACTTTGACAAGTTGGAGCTATGGGAGATCAAACTTTATGGTGAAAAACAGGAAGTGGGTTATATCTATGGTATAACCGCAAGGGTGACGTAGGACTATCGTTGATTTGGAGATCATTTGTTTGAAGTTGAATCTAAATCCATTCTGAATGAATGAATAAATGAATATTTGGGAGACTTCGAAAACGAGAGCGTTACGTTGGAGGCACAAGGTTTTATGCATCCAATATTGGATACGGAAATATCCTACTGATGGGGAAGAATAATCTTCAGAAGCTATCCTGTTAATTGCGATTGATTGAAAAACCACAAAACCAAATGTATTTGGTCACAGTGTTACATGGATAGAAAACATTCAAATAAACTCTTTCACATGAATGTATTTTTAAATTCCCAGAGGAACTGGCAGATTATTTTCCGGAACTTTCTCGATGCTGAATGGCATCCAAACGGAAAGAATTCCGTGCGTGTATGTGTGTGTAGCGATGTCTTCCCGGGGAACCGTTTGTGGCATCACTCTCCTCCTGATGGATTCCCTTCTGGCCTAGGGTGCACAAACAGGCTCTTGGTGACACCGTTCATCAGCGCTTTCATGATAAACGAAGAGCTTCACCACAACAGCGACAACATGCTCCAATCGCTGTTCAATTAGAACTGAGTGGATTTCCGAGCGGCGCTCGCTTATATACCGATTGGTGATTTCAATAGCCTGTTTTGAAAGCAATTTTAAGACTATTGAAACAAGTTTTTGGATCAAAAAGTAACAAGTATAGAACGCGTAGATATTTTATCTTTCGAATGAAGTGTTTATCATTCCATTTCGTTCAGTTGTTTAGGAGCTATTAACGCTCAAAATCTCGGTCTCCGGCGTAACGCTTTCGTTTTCGAAACTTTGATTTTACACCCCGGTATAGAAATGAAAGACGTAGTCCTACGTCAAAACAGGAGAAACTGACTGCAGCCCAGGTCCTACTAATAACTCGAACTAGCACAGGAAAGCTTCCACCAACCCGTAACATCACATCGTCATCTGGCGATTTGTCGAACTCATCAACACCGACCAGCAATGGTAATAGTGCCCCAGGTTCCAGTTTGGCGAACAAATCGGCCATAATCTCTAGTAAGGCCTCGAGGGAGGAAATAAACTAACAAATGGTACAACAACTTCGGCTAGAGAGGGCAGCACACAATCAAAAGCGTGCGATGGAACTCAAACAGCAACAAGGTAATCGGAACCGGAAAAAATGGCCTTTGAGTCGACTGGTTAATCGTTATAATTTTACTCCGAATAGATGGTGCAAACCCACCGAAACAGTCCATTGTTCAGCGTTGTATTATTGTGAAAGAACCGGACGGTACAACGAAGATTATTCAACAGAACATAACTCAATCTTCACGGTCTGCTTCTGCATCAACTTCCCAGCCGAACCAAAGGCAGCAATCTCCCGCGCCCGCCAAACCAGATGGTCCACAAAAAGTGCAAATCATTCGTGATGGGAAGGATGGGAAGGTTAGTGTTCGTGGTCTGAACCCTGGGCAACAACTGATTCAAACGCCTGACAGAAAGCTACATGTTCTAAGTGCAGCCTCTGGTATGTTTGATAGTGGTGCGCTATGATTCCTAGATCTAAGTTATTTTTTAATTTACAGGATCAAACTCAACAGCGGGCAAGCAAGCAATTGCCGCTAACATATATCACGAAAGTGGCCACCAGTGGTGGTAGTACAAGTGGTGCAACGGCTTTTTTGTCGGCCCCCAGTGACTACCACATCTACGGTTCAGTCACCGCCGTCACAAACGTCGGTACAGCAGACAGTTGCATCAACGGCGACAGCGACGGCTATTCGTAGGGATATATTTTTCCTGTATATCGAGCTTCTTTTCATATCCAGTTTTATTCCAACTACTAGCTGACGCGACGAACTTCCTCCCGCCCAAAATAGATTTTTTGATTTGAATACTTTCAAACATCCACGTTTTCTTACTAAGTGAACGTTGAGTGCAATCACTGAACTCTTCATTGATTGATTACCCTTTGACCCTTTACAATTTCCTTTTACTATAAATTGTTTAGTACTTCTACAAAAATATATATAAAGTTATTTTCAGACACAATTCTCGCTCAAGATTCTTCAAGCATTTGGAAATAACATGTTTCTCCGTTGCATGAAATACATGTTTGATACAGAGAATATTACAGAATAAAGACTGCTCAAATCGGACCATTCCTTCCTCGGGTTTAGGGCACACCAACACATTTGGCCTTCCATTTTTGTTTATATAGATAGAAGATACAGGAATGCGTTATTCCATCTGAAAATCCTTTTCATCTTTCGAACAAAAAACAATTTCGTTAGCACCAACATCAAATGGACTAGCAACGCTTAGTTAATTGTATAACATATGGGAATTCAATTTCCGAATTTTCCGATTTTTCTCTCCGCTATATTGATCTACGGGAAGAGACGAATACAACGAAATATAGATGACTGAAATTGAACCATTCCTTCCTCGGGTTTTGCGCTTACCAACACATTTGGCCTTCCATTTTTATTTATAGATATATGATATGAGAATGCGTTATTTCGCCTGAAAATGCATTCCCACTTACGAACAAAGATCAATTTCGATATCGCAAATATTGAATGGACTAACAACGCTTATGATGATGTAATTTTCGAACATGTGGGAATTCATTTTTCCGAATTTTCCGACCTTCCTTTAGGATTTTCCGAAAATTTTCCGATTTTTCTCTACACTATATTGATCTACGGGAAGAGACGAATACAACAAAATACAGGAGGCTAAAATCGGACCATCCCTTCTTCGGATTTTCCGCTTATCAACAGATTTTGCCTTACATTTTTATTTATATAGATTGGGGATCAGTAAGCGCCATTCGTTTTTAGAACTATCCTTCCATAAAACATAACACCAACACTTGTCACTAAACTTCCTGCTAAAAGACGTGCTCTTGGCCACTCCCTCTGCTTGAATTTAGTATCATTAGATAGCAAGTGGAATGTGTTTTGAGATCCCAAAGGTAGTGATCACTTATCCATCAAGATTTGTATCCAAATTTGTATTTGTAGTTGTATTGTTCGGACTGTTTACTACTGACGAACATTTATGATCTGAGCATCACATCGCTCTGGTTTTCAGTGTCCGAAACGAGTGGCTGATGACGAGTGCAGTTTTGCTTTACACCGGTCTCCCGTCTCGCCTGCAAAGACGCACTCGGAGAGTTAATTTTACATTCGGTAACATTCGGGTTGTGGCGAGCTAAACTGAGCGGAGTGGCGAGATACTGCGAATCGTATACTGTAGAAACACTTGCCTCCGTGGAGCAAATTACTGCTGCGATTTGCACACAAACCGAGTGGAAAGAGTCTTTCGTTTCTTCTATCTAGATCCTTTGATGCGATCTATTAATAGACTCAGAGTAATCAAGAGAACATCATTCTGTTGGGAAGGGAGAGGAGTAATAGTTGATCGCAACTTGTACAGATCGCGATCTGTGCAGTTTGCGATTAATCATGGATCGAATCATGGTCGCATAATTTCCATCCTTGCTTCAATTCTATTTATCATTCTTCTTGCATGTATCCAAACTGCCAGCATTTTACTGTTTTGCTGCAGGGATGTAAGTCCGTGTTTATACACTGAGAAATTTAGTGGGGGTTTGTCGCAGTAGTTGCGACACATTGATTAGAAATAAAACCAACAATATATTTATGTGGACATCACTGATCTAGCCATCAATTCCGGAGATGGTTAATCAATTCTTCTATGGAGGAACCTAAACTATTTTCTCGTTTGGTCCATGAATGCGCACTTCGCGCTCAAACGAAACCCATCCCAGAATCCATTATTCGTCGAAGGGCTCCTAAACCTAAACCATGGCGGAATGAAAAGAGAGTCTAGCTTTATGTTGAAAAATCGTATGCACTTAAAGCCTCCCGGAAACATGGAGTCATCGTCAATTTTAAAATTTTCCTTACACTTCCTTGAGTCTAAGTTTGAAATTTTTTTAAAGGGAGTTCGATTGCATCAGTGAAAAAATAGTAACAACTCGGTTTTAGAATATACATTAAATTAGTTTATTGTAAATTAATTTATTTTATTTTATTTTACAACAAAAATTGTTAAAAAAAATATTAAAGCTAAATCGTGACTTGGCCCCATCTCTATGAATTTCCTCGGTTTGATCTATCACCTATGGGAAATAAAACATATTAACACAAATTTGTATTTTTTTAATTTGGAAAATGAACTCACGTCACTCCTTGTGTCACCTACTCATAGCCATTTCTCAGTGTTGTAGGCTAGCAAGTCAGGCCAAGGCCAGAAGATTCCCCTCGATAGCTCTCATGTATTTGATGCAATGTAAGAAAGAAAAAAATATTAATAATATCTACAGCGGAAAACAATAGAACAATCAAATAATAGAAAAATCAGTAGTGTAAAAAAATAACAACTCTGAAACTCAAAGTAACATAAGAAAATCCAACAAAATACGGAAAACAATAATGGTATAAATAAAATAAATCTAAATACTACTGAGAAACATCCAAATATTACAGAAAAACTTAAACATCAAAAATATATCAAACAAAACTCACAGCATAACAATAAATTCTACAACACGGAATAGTACAACGCAACTAAACTCAACAAAACAAATGAAGACAACAACAGAACAAATGCAATAAATACAACGGAACAACTTGAAATAACAAAATTTGAAGATAACAAACAAAAACACTGAACGCTTCCTAATTACGTGTATAATAAAAGATTTAAATAAAGAGCGACTGCGCCACTTCTCCTGCAACAACTAGTAGCATTTTAAAACAACAATACTTAAAAAGTCTTACCCCTTTCGCTGCTGTTTTAAGCCGTTGATTCTCCTGCCGCAATCTGGTGTTTTCCGCCATCATTTTTTGAAGCTCCGATTCAGCCTTCATCTTCCGAAAATATATCTCGTCGACCTCGGAAATGTCTATCGGCTCCCAGTCGTACACGTCATCTCCAGTATCCTCGATGTCATCATGGAACAGCGGCGGAAAATCTTCGTCCTCGATCATGCCCTCTTCAGGATATATCTCGTTCTTGGTTGGAATTGTCTGTAAGAAAATAAGATTTCATTAGCGCTGCTACGCACTCTAACACGATTTTACTCACCTTGGGTGGAAAACGAACTTTCCCTCCCGATTCCGCTCTACCTACATTTGCTTGGGTGGCCCGATAGCCTCTCGGAACCCTCAAGCCAGTCGGAATCCGGGATGTAACGTTCGTTCGGTTCATCTTGGTGCTGAGTGAAATTTCTTCTTGCTTCTCTATTGCAATTTCAAACAGCAGTGACGAGTAATGTTGTGTGCACCTACCAAGTAGACTACTTGGATCGAAATCAGAGTGGGAAAATAGAAGCCGGCCTACTTTTGTACCATTTTCATTTTGACATACAGTGCATGTATTGCGTTACATGATTTGTTGTGATTTCGATGAAAATTGAAAACAAGTGATGTGTTTCTGTTTTAGAAATATAAAATTGAACTTTGACAAATTGGAGCTATGGGAGATCAAACTTTATGGTGAAAAACAGGAGAAACTGACTGCAGCCCAGGTCCTACCAATAACTCGAACTAGCACAGGAAAGCTTCCACCAACCCGTAACATCACATCGTCATCTGGCGATTTGTCGAACTCATCAACACCGACCAGCAATGGTAATAGTGCCCCAGGTTCCAGTTTGGCGAACAAATCGGCCATAATCTCTAGTAAGGCCTCGAGGGAGGAAATAAACTAACAAATGGTACAACAACTTCGGCTAGAGAGGGCAGCACACAATCAAAAGCGTGCGATGGATCTCAAACAGCAACAAGGTAATCGGAACCGGAAAAAATGGCCTTTGAGTCGACTGGTTAATCGTTATAATTTTACTCCGAATAGATGGTGCAAACCCACCGAAACAGTCCATTGTTCAGCGTTGTATTATTGTGAAAGAACCGGACGGTACAACGAAGATTATTCAACAGAACATAACTCAATCTTCACGGTCTGCTTCTGCATCAACTTCCCAGCCGAACCAAAGACAGCAATCTCCCGCGCCCGCCAAACCAGATGGTCCACAAAAAGTGCAAATCATTCGTGATGGGAAGGATGGGAAGGTTAGTGTTCGTGGTCTGAACCCTGGGCAACAACTGATTCAAACGCCTGACAGAAAGCTACATGTTCTAAGTGCAGCCTCTGGTATGTTTGATAGTGGTGCGCTATGATTCCTAGATCTAAGTTATTTTTTAATTTACAGGATCAAACTCAACAGCGGGCAAGCAAGCAATTGCCGCTAACATATATCACGAAAGTGGCCACCAGTGGTGGTAGTACAAGTGGTGCAACGGCTTTTTTGTCGGCCCCCAGTGACTACCACATCTACGGTTCAGTCACCGCCGTCACAAACGTCGGTACAGCAGACAGTTGCATCAACGGCGACAGCGACGGCTATTCGTAGGGATATATTTTTCCTGTATATCGAGCTTCTTTTCACATCCAGTTTTATTCCAACTACTAGCTGACGCGACGAACTTCGTCCCGCCCAAAATAGATTTTTTGATTTGAATACTTTCAAACATCCACGTTTTCTTACTAAGTGAACGTTGAGTGCAATCACTGAACTCTTCATTGATTGATTACCCTTTGACCCTTTACAATTTCCTTTTACTATAAATTGTTTAGTACTTCTACAAAAATATATATAAAGTTATTTTCAGACACAATTCTCGCTCAAGATTCTTCAAGCATTTGGAAATAACATGTTTCTCCGTTGCATGAAATACATGTTTGATACAGAGAATATTACAGAATAAAGACTGCTCAAATCGGACCATTCCTTCCTCGGGTTTAGGGCACACCAACACATTTGGCCTTCCATTTTTGTTTATATAGATAGAAGATACAGGAATGCGTTATTCCATCTGAAAATCCTTTTCATCTTTCGAACAAAAAACAATTTCGTTAGCACCAACATCAAATGGACTAGCAACGCTTAGTTAATTGTATAACATATGGGAATTCAATTTCCGAATTTTCCGATTTTTCTCTCCGCTATATTGATCTACGGGAAGAGACGAATACAACGAAATATAGATGACTGAAATTGAACCATTCCTTCCTCGGGTTTTGCGCTTACCAACACATTTGGCCTTCCATTTTTATTTATAGATATATGATATGAAAATGCGTTATTTCGCCTGAAAATGCATTCCCACTTACGAACAAAGATCAATTTCGATATCGCAAATATTGATTGGACTAACAACGCTTATGATGATGTAATTTTCGAACATGTGGGAATTCATTTTTCCGAATTTTCCGACCTTCCTTTAGGATTTTCCGAAAATTTTCCGATTTTTCTCTACACTATATTGATCTACGGGAAGAGACGAATACAACAAAATACAGGAGGCTAAAATCAGACCATCCCTTCTTCGGGTTTTCCGCTTATCAACAGATTTTGCCTTACATTTTTATTTATATAGATTGGGGATCAGTAAGCGCCATTCGTTTTTAGAACTATCCTTCCATAAAACATAACACCAACACTTGTCACTAAACTTCCTGCTAAAAGACGTGCTCTTGGCCACTCCCTCTGCTTGAATTTAGTATCATTAGATAGCAAGTGGAATGTGTTTTGAGATCCCAAAGGTAGTGATCACTTATCCATCAAGATTTGTATCCAAATTTGTATTTGTAGTTGTATTGTTCGGACTGTTTACTACTGACGAACATTTATGATCTGAGCATCACATCGCTCTGGTTTTCAGTGTCCGAAACGAGTGGCTGATGACGAGTGCAGTTTTGCTTTACACCGGTCTCCCGTCTCGCCTGCAAAGACGCACTCGGAGAGTTAATTTTACATTCGGTAACATTCGGGTTGTGGCGAGCTAAACTGAGCGGAGAGGCGAGATACTGCGAATCGTATACTGTAGAAACACTTGCCTCCGTGGAGCAAATTACTGCTGCGATTTGCACACAAACCGAGTGGAAAGAGTCTTTCGTTTCTTCTATCTAGATCCTTTGATGCGATCTATTAATAGACTCAGAGTAATCAAGAGAACATCATTCTGTTGGGAAGGGAGAGGAGTAATAGTTGATCGCAACTTGTACAGATCGCGATCTGTGCAGTTTGCGATTAATCATGGATCGAATCATGGTCGCATAATTTCCATCCTTGCTTCAATTCTATTTATCATTCTTCTTGCATGTATCCAAACTGCCAGCATTTCACTGTTTTGCTGCAGGGATGTAAGTCCGTGTTTATACACTGAGAAATTTAGTGGGGGTTTGTCGCAGTAGTTGCGACACATTGATTAGAAATAAAACTAACAATATATTTATGTGGACATCACTGATCTAGCCATCAATTCCGGAGATGGTTAATCAATTCTTCTATGGAGGAACCTAAACTATTTTCTCGTTTGGTCCATGAATGCGCACTTCGCGCTCAAACGAAACCCATCCCAGAATCCATTATTCGTCGAAGGGCTCCTAAACCTAAACCATGGCGGAATGAAAAGAGAGTCTAGCTTTATGTTGAAAAATCGTATGCACTTAAAGCCTCCCGGAAACATGGAGTCATCGTCAATTTTAAAATTTTCCTAACACTTGAGTCTAAGTTTGAAATTTTTTTAAAGGGAGTTCGATTGCATCAGTGAAAAAATAGTAACAACTCGGTTTTAGAATATACATTAAATTAGTTTATTGTAAATTAATTAATTTTATTTTATTTTACAACAAAAATTGTTAAAAAAAATATTAAAGCTAAATCGTGACTTGGCCCCATCTCTATGAATTTCCTCGGTTTGATCTATCACCTATGGGAAATAAAACATATTAACACAAATTTGTATTTTTTTAATTTGGAAAATGAACTCACGTCACTCCTTGTGTCACCTACTCATAGCCATTTCTCAGTGTTGTAGGCTAGCAAGTCAGGCCAAGGCCAGAAGATTCCCCTCGATAGCTCTCATGTATTTGATGCAATGTAAGAAAGAAAAAAATATTAATAATATCTACAGCGGAAAACAATAGAACAATCAAATAATAGAAAAATCAGTAGTGTAAAAAAATAACAACTCTGAAACTCAAAGTAACATAAGAAAATCCAACAGAATACGGAAAACAATAACGGTATAAATAAAATAAATCTAAATACTACTGAGAAACATCCAAATATTACAGAAAAACTAAAACATCAAAAATATATCAAACAAAACTCACAGCATAACAATAAATTCTACAACACGGAATAGTACAACGCAACTAAACTCAACAAAACAAATGAAGACAACAACAGAACAAATGCAATAAATACAACGGAACAACTTGAAATAACAAAATTTGAAGATAACAAACAAAAACACTGAACGCTTCCTAATTACGTGTATAATAAAAGATTTAAATAAAGAGCGACTGCGCCACTTCTCCTGCAACAACTAGTAGCATTTTAAAACAACAATACTTAAAAAGTCTTACCCCTTTCGCTGCTGTTTTAAGCCGTTGATTCTCCTGCCGCAATCTGGTGTTTTCCGCCATCATTTTTTGAAGCTCCGATTCAGCCTTCATCTTCCGAAAATATATCTCGTCGACCTCGGAAATGTCTATCGGCTCCCAGTCGTACACGTCATCTCCAGTATCCTCGATGTCATCATGGAACAGCGGCGGAAAATCTTCGTCCTCGATCATGCCCTCTTCAGGATATATCTCGTTCTTGGTTGGAATTGTCTGTAAGAAAATAAGATTTCATTAGCGCTGCTACGCACTCTAACACGATTTTACTCACCTTGGGTGGAAAACGAACTTTCCCTCCCGATTCCGCTCTACCTCCATTTGCTTGGGTGGCCCGATAGCCTCTCGGAACCCTCAAGCCAGTCGGAATCCGGGATGTAACGTTCGTTCGGTTCATCTTGGTGCTGAGTGAAATTTCTTCTTGCTTCTCTATTGCAATTTCAAACAGCAGTGACGAGTAATGTTGTGTGCACCTACCAAGTAGACTACTTGGATCGAAATCAGAGTGGGAAAATAGAAGCCGGCCTACTTTTGTAACATTTTCATTTTGACATACAGTGCATGTATTGCGTTACATGATTTGTTGTGATTTCGATGAAAATTGAAAACAAGTGATGTGTTTCTGTTTTAGAAATATAAAATTGAACTTTGACAAGTTGGAGCTATGGGAGATCAAACTTTATGGTGAAAAACAGGAAGTGGGTTATATCTATGGTATAACCGCAAGGGTGACGTAGGACTATCGTTGATTTGGAGATCATTTGTTTGAAGTTGAATCTAAATCCATTCTGAATGAATGAATGAATGAATATTTGGGAGACTTCGAAAACGAGAGCGTTACGTTGGAGGCACAAGGTTTTATGCATCCAATATTGGATACGGAAATATCCTACTGATGGGGAAGAATAATCTTCAGAAGCTATCCTGTTAATTGCGATTGATTGAAAAACCACAAAACCAAATGTATTTGGTCACAGTGTTACATGGATAGAAAACATTCAAATAAACTCTTTCACATGAATGTATTTTTAAATTCCCAGAGGAACTGGCAGATTATTTTCCGGAACTTTCTCGATGTTGAATGGCATCCAAACGGAAAGAATTCCGTGCGTGTATGTGTGTGTAGCGATGTCTTCCCGGGGAACCGTTTGTGGCATCACTCTCCTCCTGATGGATTCCCTTCTGGCCTAGGGTGCACAAACAGGCTCTTGGTGACACCGTTCATCAGCGCTTTCATGATAAACGAAGAGCTTCACCACAACAGCGACAACATGCTCCAATCGCTGTTCAATTAGAACTGAGTGGATTTCCGAGCGGCGCTCGCTTATATACCGATTGGTGATTTCAATAGCCTGTTTTGAAAGCAATTTTAAGACTATTGAAACAAGTTTTTGGATCAAAAAGTAACAAGTATAGAACGCGTAGATATTTTATCTTTCGAATGAAGTGTTTATCATTCCATTTCGTTCAGTTGTTTAGGAGCTATTAACGCTCAAAATCTCGGTCTCCGGCGTAACGCTTTCGTTTTCGAAACTTTGATTTTACACCCCGGTATAGAAATGAAAGACGTAGTCCTACGTCAAAACAGGAGAAACTGACTGCAGCCCAGGTCCTACTAATAACTCGAACTAGCACAGGAAAGCTTCCACCAACCCGTAACATCACATCGTCATCTGGCGATTTGTCGAACTCATCAACACCGACCAGCAATGGTAATAGTGCCCCAGGTTCCAGTTTGGCGAACAAATCGGCCATAATCTCTAGTAAGGCCTCGAGGGAGGAAATAAACTAACAAATGGTACAACAACTTCGGCTAGAGAGGGCAGCACACAATCAAAAGCGTGCGATGGAACTCAAACAGCAACAAGGTAATCGGAACCGGAAAAAATGGCCTTTGAGTCGACTGGTTAATCGTTATAATTTTACTCCGAATAGATGGTGCAAACCCACCGAAACAGTCCATTGTTCAGCGTTGTATTATTGTGAAAGAACCGGACGGTACAACGAAGATTATTCAACAGAACATAACTCAATCTTCACGGTCTGCTTCTGCATCAACTTCCCAGCCGAACCAAAGGCAGCAATCTCCCGCGCCCGCCAAACCAGATGGTCCACAAAAAGTTCAAATCATTCGTGATGGGAAGGATGGGAAGGTTAGCGTTCGTGGTCTGAACCCTGGGCAACAACTGATTCAAACGCCTGACAGAAAGCTACATGTTCTAAGTGCAGCCTCTGGTATGTTTGATAGTGGTGCGCTATGATTCCTAGATCTAAGTTATTTTTTAATTTACAGGATCAAACTCAACAGCGGGCAAGCAAGCAATTGCCGCTAACATATATCACGAAAGTGGGCACCAGTGGTGGTAGTACAAGTGGTGCAACGGCTTTTTTGTCGGCCCCCAGTGACTACCACATCTACGGTTCAGTCACCGCCGTCACAAACGTCGGTACAGCAGACAGTTGCATCAACGGCGACAGCGACGGCTATTCGTAGGGATATATTTTTCCTGTATATCGAGCTTCTTTTCATATCCAGTTTTATTCCAACTACTAGCTGACGCGACGAACTTCCTCCCGCCCAAAATAGATTTTTTGATTTGAATACTTTCAAACATCCACGTTTTCTTACTAAGTGAACGTTGAGTGCAATCACTGAACTCTTCATTGATTGATTACCCTTTGACCCTTTACAATTTCCTTTTACTATAAATTGTTTAGTACTTCTACAAAAATATATATAAAGTTATTTTCAGACACAATTCTCGCTCAAGATTCTTCAAGCATTTGGAAATAACATGTTTCTCCGTTGCATGAAATACATGTTTGATACAGAGAATATTACAGAATAAAGACTGCTCAAATCGGACCATTCCTTCCTCGGGTTTAGGGCAAACCAACACATTTGGCCTTCCATTTTTGTTTATATAGATAGAAGATACAGGAATGCGTTATTCCATCTGAAAATCCTTTTCATCTTTCGAACAAAAAACAATTTCGTTAGCACCAACATCAAATGGACTAGCAACGCTTAGTTAATTGTATAACATATGGGAATTCAATTTCCGAATTTTCCGATTTTTCTCTCCGCTATATTGATCTACGGGAAGAGACGAATACAACGAAATATAGATGACTGAAATTGAACCATTCCTTCCTCGGGTTTTGCGCTTACCAACACATTTGGCCTTCCATTTTTATTTATAGATATATGATATGAGAATGCGTTATTTCGCCTGAAAATGCATTCCCACTTACGAACAAAGATCAATTTCGATATCGCAAATATTGAATGGACTAACAACGCTTATGATGATGTAATTTTCGAACATGTGGGAATTCATTTTTCCGAATTTTCCGACCTTCCTTTAGGATTTTCCGAAAATTTTCCGATTTTTCTCTACACTATATTGATCTACGGGAAGAGACGAATACAACAAAATACAGGAGGCTAAAATCGGACCATCCCTTCTTCGGATTTTCCGCTTATCAACAGATTTTGCCTTACATTTTTATTTATATAGATTGGGGATCAGTAAGCGCCATTCGTTTTTAGAACTATCCTTCCATAAAACATAACACCAACACTTGTCACTAAACTTCCTGCTAAAAGACGTGCTCTTGGCCACTCCCTCTGCTTGAATTTAGTATCATTAGATAGCAAGTGGAATGTGTTTTGAGATCCCAAAGGTAGTGATCACTTATCCATCAAGATTTGTATCCAAATTTGTATTTGTAGTTGTATTGTTCGGACTGTTTACTACTGACGAACATTTATGATCTGAGCATCACATCGCTCTGGTTTTCAGTGTCCGAAACGAGTGGCTGATGACGAGTGCAGTTTTGCTTTACACCGGTCTCCCGTCTCGCCTGCAAAGACGCACTCGGAGAGTTAATTTTACATTCGGTAACATTCGGGTTGTGGCGAGCTAAACTGAGCGGAGTGGCGAGATACTGCGAATCGTATACTGTAGAAACACTTGCCTCCGTGGAGCAAATTACTGCTGCGATTTGCACACAAACCGAGTGGAAAGAGTCTTTCGTTTCTTCTATCTAGATCCTTTGATGCGATCTATTAATAGACTCAGAGTAATCAAGAGAACATCATTCTGTTGGGAAGGGAGAGGAGTAATAGTTGATCGCAACTTGTACAGATCGCGATCTGTGCAGTTTGCGATTAATCATGGATCGAATCATGGTCGCATAATTTCCATCCTTGCTTCAATTCTATTTATCATTCTTCTTGCATGTATCCAAACTGCCAGCATTTTACTGTTTTGCTGCAGGGATGTAAGTCCGTGTTTATACACTGAGAAATTTAGTGGGGGTTTGTCGCAGTAGTTGCGACACATTGATTAGAAATAAAACCAACAATAT
Organism: Toxorhynchites rutilus septentrionalis; assembly: GCF_029784135.1. Taxonomy (NCBI): domain Eukaryota; kingdom Metazoa; phylum Arthropoda; class Insecta; order Diptera; family Culicidae; genus Toxorhynchites; species Toxorhynchites rutilus. The sequence continues at coordinate 32,878 of NW_026600146.1, read as the reverse complement.
ATTTATGTGGACATCACTGATCTAGCCATCAATTCCGGAGATGGTTAATCAATTCTTCTATGGAGGAACCTAAACTATTTTCTCGTTTGGTCCATGAATGCGCACTTCGCGCTCAAACGAAACCCATCCCAGAATCCATTATTCGTCGAAGGGCTCCTAAACCTAAACCATGGCGGAATGAAAAGAGAGTCTAGCTTTATGTTGAAAAATCGTATGCACTTAAAGCCTCCCGGAAACATGGAGTCATCGTCAATTTTAAAATTTTCCTTACACTTCCTTGAGTCTAAGTTTGAAATTTTTTTAAAGGGAGTTCGATTGCATCAGTGAAAAAATAGTAACAACTCGGTTTTAGAATATACATTAAATTAGTTTATTGTAAATTAATTTATTTTATTTTATTTTACAACAAAAATTGTTAAAAAAAAATATTAAAGCTAAATCGTGACTTGGCCCCATCTCTATGAATTTCCTCGGTTTGATCTATCACCTATGGGAAATAAAACATATTAACACAAATTTGTATTTTTTTAATTTGGAAAATGAACTCACGTCACTCCTTGTGTCACCTACTCATAGCCATTTCTCAGTGTTGTAGGCTAGCAAGTCAGGCCAAGGCCAGAAGATTCCCCTCGATAGCTCTCATGTATTTGATGCAATGTAAGAAAGAAAAAAATATTAATAATATCTACAGCGGAAAACAATAGAACAATCAAATAATAGAAAAATCAGTAGTGTAAAAAAATAACAACTCTGAAACTCAAAGTAACATAAGAAAATCCAACAAAATACGGAAAACAATAATGGTATAAATAAAATAAATCTAAATACTACTGAGAAACATCCAAATATTACAGAAAAACTTAAACATCAAAAATATATCAAACAAAACTCACAGCATAACAATAAATTCTACAACACGGAATAGTACAACGCAACTAAACTCAACAAAACAAATGAAGACAACAACAGAACAAATGCAATAAATACAACGGAACAACTTGAAATAACAAAATTTGAAGATAACAAACAAAAACACTGAACGCTTCCTAATTACGTGTATAATAAAAGATTTAAATAAAGAGCGACTGCGCCACTTCTCCTGCAACAACTAGTAGCATTTTAAAACAACAATACTTAAAAAGTCTTACCCCTTTCGCTGCTGTTTTAAGCCGTTGATTCTCCTGCCGCAATCTGGTGTTTTCCGCCATCATTTTTTGAAGCTCCGATTCAGCCTTCATCTTCCGAAAATATATCTCGTCGACCTCGGAAATGTCTATCGGCTCCCAGTCGTACACGTCATCTCCAGTATCCTCGATGTCATCATGGAACAGCGGCGGAAAATCTTCGTCCTCGATCATGCCCTCTTCAGGATATATCTCGTTCTTGGTTGGAATTGTCTGTAAGAAAATAAGATTTCATTAGCGCTGCTACGCACTCTAACACGATTTTACTCACCTTGGGTGGAAAACGAACTTTCCCTCCCGATTCCGCTCTACCTCCATTTGCTTGGGTGGCCCGATAGCCTCTCGGAACCCTCAAGCCAGTCGGAATCCGGGATGTAACGTTCGTTCGGTTCATCTTGGTGCTGAGTGAAATTTCTTCTTGCTTCTCTATTGCAATTTCAAACAGCAGTGACGAGTAATGTTGTGTGCACCTACCAAGTAGACTACTTGGATCGAAATCAGAGTGGGAAAATAGAAGCCGGCCTACTTTTGTACCATTTTCATTTTGACATACAGTGCATGTATTGCGTTACATGATTTGTTGTGATTTCGATGAAAATTGAAAACAAGTGATGTGTTTCTGTTTTAGAAATATAAAATTGAACTTTGACAAATTGGAGCTATGGGAGATCAAACTTTATGGTGAAAAACAGGAGAAACTGACTGCAGCCCAGGTCCTACCAATAACTCGAACTAGCACAGGAAAGCTTCCACCAACCCGTAACATCACATCGTCATCTGGCGATTTGTCGAACTCATCAACACCGACCAGCAATGGTAATAGTGCCCCAGGTTCCAGTTTGGCGAACAAATCGGCCATAATCTCTAGTAAGGCCTCGAGGGAGGAAATAAACTAACAAATGGTACAACAACTTCGGCTAGAGAGGGCAGCACACAATCAAAAGCGTGCGATGGATCTCAAACAGCAACAAGGTAATCGGAACCGGAAAAAATGGCCTTTGAGTCGACTGGTTAATCGTTATAATTTTACTCCGAATAGATGGTGCAAACCCACCGAAACAGTCCATTGTTCAGCGTTGTATTATTGTGAAAGAACCGGACGGTACAACGAAGATTATTCAACAGAACATAACTCAATCTTCACGGTCTGCTTCTGCATCAACTTCCCAGCCGAACCAAAGGCAGCAATCTCCCGCGCCCGCCAAACCAGATGGTCCACAAAAAGTGCAAATCATTCGTGATGGGAAGGATGGGAAGGTTAGTGTTCGTGGTCTGAACCCTGGGCAACAACTGATTCAAACGCCTGACAGAAAGCTACATGTTCTAAGTGCAGCCTCTGGTATGTTTGATAGTGGTGCGCTATGATTCCTAGATCTAAGTTATTTTTTAATTTACAGGATCAAACTCAACAGCGGGCAAGCAAGCAATTGCCGCTAACATATATCACGAAAGTGGCCACCAGTGGTGGTAGTACAAGTGGTGCAACGGCTTTTTTGTCGGCCCCCAGTGACTACCACATCTACGGTTCAGTCACCGCCGTCACAAACGTCGGTACAGCAGACAGTTGCATCAACGGCGACAGCGACGGCTATTCGTAGGGATATATTTTTCCTGTATATCGAGCTTCTTTTCACATCCAGTTTTATTCCAACTACTAGCTGACGCGACGAACTTCGTCCCGCCCAAAATAGATTTTTTGATTTGAATACTTTCAAACATCCACGTTTTCTTACTAAGTGAACGTTGAGTGCAATCACTGAACTCTTCATTGATTGATTACCCTTTGACCCTTTACAATTTCCTTTTACTATAAATTGTTTAGTACTTCTACAAAAATATATATAAAGTTATTTTCAGACACAATTCTCGCTCAAGATTCTTCAAGCATTTGGAAATAACATGTTTCTCCGTTGCATGAAATACATGTTTGATACAGAGAATATTACAGAATAAAGACTGCTCAAATCGGACCATTCCTTCCTCGGGTTTAGGGCACACCAACACATTTGGCCTTCCATTTTTGTTTATATAGATAGAAGATACAGGAATGCGTTATTCCATCTGAAAATCCTTTTCATCTTTCGAACAAAAAACAATTTCGTTAGCACCAACATCAAATGGACTAGCAACGCTTAGTTAATTGTATAACATATGGGAATTCAATTTCCGAATTTTCCGATTTTTCTCTCCGCTATATTGATCTACGGGAAGAGACGAATACAACGAAATATAGATGACTGAAATTGAACCATTCCTTCCTCGGGTTTTGCGCTTACCAACACATTTGGCCTTCCATTTTTATTTATAGATATATGATATGAAAATGCGTTATTTCGCCTGAAAATGCATTCCCACTTACGAACAAAGATCAATTTCGATATCGCAAATATTGATTGGACTAACAACGCTTATGATGATGTAATTTTCGAACATGTGGGAATTCATTTTTCCGAATTTTCCGACCTTCCTTTAGGATTTTCCGAAAATTTTCCGATTTTTCTCTACACTATATTGATCTACGGGAAGAGACGAATACAACAAAATACAGGAGGCTAAAATCAGACCATCCCTTCTTCGGGTTTTCCGCTTATCAACAGATTTTGCCTTACATTTTTATTTATATAGATTGGGGATCAGTAAGCGCCATTCGTTTTTAGAACTATCCTTCCATAAAACATAACACCAACACTTGTCACTAAACTTCCTGCTAAAAGACGTGCTCTTGGCCACTCCCTCTGCTTGAATTTAGTATCATTAGATAGCAAGTGGAATGTGTTTTGAGATCCCAAAGGTAGTGATCACTTATCCATCAAGATTTGTATCCAAATTTGTATTTGTAGTTGTATTGTTCGGACTGTTTACTACTGACGAACATTTATGATCTGAGCATCACATCGCTCTGGTTTTCAGTGTCCGAAACGAGTGGCTGATGACGAGTGCAGTTTTGCTTTACACCGGTCTCCCGTCTCGCCTGCAAAGACGCACTCGGAGAGTTAATTTTACATTCGGTAACATTCGGGTTGTGGCGAGCTAAACTGAGCGGAGAGGCGAGATACTGCGAATCGTATACTGTAGAAACACTTGCCTCCGTGGAGCAAATTACTGCTGCGATTTGCACACAAACCGAGTGGAAAGAGTCTTTCGTTTCTTCTATCTAGATCCTTTGATGCGATCTATTAATAGACTCAGAGTAATCAAGAGAACATCATTCTGTTGGGAAGGGAGAGGAGTAATAGTTGATCGCAACTTGTACAGATCGCGATCTGTGCAGTTTGCGATTAATCATGGATCGAATCATGGTCGCATAATTTCCATCCTTGCTTCAATTCTATTTATCATTCTTCTTGCATGTATCCAAACTGCCAGCATTTCACTGTTTTGCTGCAGGGATGTAAGTCCGTGTTTATACACTGAGAAATTTAGTGGGGGTTTGTAGCAGTAGTTGCGACACATTGATTAGAAATAAAACCAACAATATATTTATGTGGACATCACTGATCTAGCCATCAATTCCGGAGATGGTTAATCAATTCTTCTATGGAGGAACCTAAACTATTTTCTCGTTTGGTCCATGAATGCGCACTTCGCGCTCAAACGAAACCCATCCCAGAATCCATTATTCGTCGAAGGGCTCCTAAACCTAAACCATGGCGGAATGAAAAGAGAGTCTAGCTTTATGTTGAAAAATCGTATGCACTTAAAGCCTCCCGGAAACATGGAGTCATCGTCAATTTTAAAATTTTCCTAACACTTGAGTCTAAGTTTGAAATTTTTTTAAAGGGAGTTCGATTGCATCAGTGAAAAAATAGTAACAACTCGGTTTTAGAATATACATTAAATTAGTTTATTGTAAATTAATTAATTTTATTTTATTTTACAACAAAAATTGTTAAAAAAAATATTAAAGCTAAATCGTGACTTGGCCCCATCTCTATGAATTTCCTCGGTTTGATCTATCACCTATGGGAAATAAAACATATTAACACAAATTTGTATTTTTTTAATTTGGAAAATGAACTCACGTCACTCCTTGTGTCACCTACTCATAGCCATTTCTCAGTGTTGTAGGCTAGCAAGTCAGGCCAAGGCCAGAAGATTCCCCTCGATAGCTCTCATGTATTTGATGCAATGTAAGAAAGAAAAAAATATTAATAATATCTACAGCGGAAAACAATAGAACAATCAAATAATAGAAAAATCAGTAGTGTAAAAAAATAACAACTCTGAAACTCAAAGTAACATAAGAAAATCCAACAGAATACGGAAAACAATAACGGTATAAATAAAATAAATCTAAATACTACTGAGAAACATCCAAATATTACAGAAAAACTAAAACATCAAAAATATATCAAACAAAACTCACAGCATAACAATAAATTCTACAACACGGAATAGTACAACGCAACTAAACTCAACAAAACAAATGAAGACAACAACAGAACAAATGCAATAAATACAACGGAACAACTTGAAATAACAAAATTTGAAGATAACAAACAAAAACACTGAACGCTTCCTAATTACGTGTATAATAAAAGATTTAAATAAAGAGCGACTGCGCCACTTCTCCTGCAACAACTAGTAGCATTTTAAAACAACAATACTTAAAAAGTCTTACCCCTTTCGCTGCTGTTTTAAGCCGTTGATTCTCCTGCCGCAATCTGGTGTTTTCCGCCATCATTTTTTGAAGCTCCGATTCAGCCTTCATCTTCCGAAAATATATCTCGTCGACCTCGGAAATGTCTATCGGCTCCCAGTCGTACACGTCATCTCCAGTATCCTCGATGTCATCATGGAACAGCGGCGGAAAATCTTCGTCCTCGATCATGCCCTCTTCAGGATATATCTCGTTCTTGGTTGGAATTGTCTGTAAGAAAATAAGATTTCATTAGCGCTGCTACGCACTCTAACACGATTTTACTCACCTTGGGTGGAAAACGAACTTTCCCTCCCGATTCCGCTCTACCTCCATTTGCTTGGGTGGCCCGATAGCCTCTCGGAACCCTCAAGCCAGTCGGAATCCGGGATGTAACGTTCGTTCGGTTCATCTTGGTGCTGAGTGAAATTTCTTCTTGCTTCTCTATTGCAATTTCAAACAGCAGTGACGAGTAATGTTGTGTGCACCTACCAAGTAGACTACTTGGATCAAAATCAGAGTGGGAAAATAGAAGCCGGCCTACTTTTGTACCATTTTCATTTTGACATACAGTGCATGTATTGCGTTACATGATTTGTTGTGATTTCGATGAAAATTGAAAACAAGTGATGTGTTTCTGTTTTAGAAATATAAAATTGAACTTTGACAAGTTGGAGCTATGGGAGATCAAACTTTATGGTGAAAAACAGGAGAAACTGACTGCAGCCCAGGTCCTACCAATAACTCGAACTAGCACAGGAAAGCTTCCACCAACCCGTAACATCACATCGTCATCTGGCGATTTGTCGAACTCATCAACACCGACCAGCAATGGTAATAGTGCCCCAGGTTCCAGTTTGGCGAACAAATCGGCCATAATCTCTAGTAAGGCCTCGAGGGAGGAAATAAACTAACAAATGGTACAACAACTTCGGCTAGAGAGGGCAGCACACAATCAAAAGCGTGCGATGGAACTCAAACAGCAACAAGGTAATCGGAACCGGAAAAAATGGCCTTTGAGTCGACTGGTTAATCGTTATAATTTTACTCCGAATAGATGGTGCAAACCCACCGAAACAGTCCATTGTTCAGCGTTGTATTATTGTGAAAGAACCGGACGGTACAACGAAGATTATTCAACAGAACATAACTCAATCTTCACGGTCTGCTTCTGCATCAACTTCCCAGCCGAACCAAAGGCAGCAATCTCCCGCGCCCGCCAAACCAGATGGTCCACAAAAAGTGCAAATCATTCGTGATGGGAAGGATGGGAAGGTTAGTGTTCGTGGTCTGAACCCTGGGCAACAACTGATTCAAACGCCTGACAGAAAGCTACATGTTCTAAGTGCAGCCTCTGGTATGTTTGATAGTGGTGCGCTATGATTCCTAGATCTAAGTTATTTTTTAATTTACAGGATCAAACTCAACAGCGGGCAAGCAAGCAATTGCCGCTAACATATATCACGAAAGTGGCCACCAGTGGTGGTAGTACAAGTGGTGCAACGGCTTTTTTGTCGGCCCTCAGTGACTACCACATCTACGGTTCAGTCACCGCCGTCACAAACGTCGGTACAGCAGACAGTTGCATCAACGGCGACAGCGACGGCTATTCGTAGGGATATATTTTTCCTGTATATCGAGCTTCTTTTCACATCCAGTTTTATTCCAACTACTAGCTGACGCGACGAACTTCGTCCCGCCCAAAATAGATTTTTTGATTTGAATACTTTCAAACATCCACGTTTTCTTACTAAGTGAACGTTGAGTGCAATCACTGAACTCTTCATTGATTGATTACCCTTTGACCCTTTACAATTTCCTTTTACTATAAATTGTTTAGTACTTCTACAAAAATATATATAAAGTTATTTTCAGACACAATTCTCGCTCAAGATTCTTCAAGCATTTGGAAATAACATGTTTCTCCGTTGCATGAAATACATGTTTGATACAGAGAATATTACAGAATAAAGACTGCTCAAATCGGACCATTCCTTCCTCGGGTTTAGGGCACACCAACACATTTGGCTTTCCATTTTTGTTTATATAGATAGAAGATACAGGAATGCGTTATTCCATCTGAAAATCCTTTTCATCTTTCGAACAAAAAACAATTTCGTTAGCACCAACATCAAATGGACTAGCAACGCTTAGTTAATTGTATAACATATGGGAATTCAATTTTCCGATTTTTCTCTCCGCTATATTGATCTACGGGAAGAGACGAATACAACGAAATATAGATGACTGAAATTGAACCATTCCTTCCTCGGGTTTTGCGCTTACCAACACATTTGGCCTTCCATTTTTATTTATAGATATATGATATGAAAATGCGTTATTTCGCCTGAAAATGCATTCCCACTTACGAACAAAGATCAATTTCGATATCGCAAATATTGAATGGACTAACAACGCTTATGATGATGTAATTTTCGAACATGTGGGATTTCATTTTTCCGAATTTTCCGACCTTCCTTTAGGATTTTCCGAAAATTTTCCGATTTTTCTCTACACTATATTGATCTACGGGAAGAGACGAATACAACAAAATACAGGAGGCTAAAATCGGACCATCCCTTCTTCGGGTTTTCCGCTTATCAACAGATTTTGCCTTACATTTTTATTTATATAGATTGGGGATCAGTAAGCGCCATTCGTTTTTAGAACTATCCTTCCATAAAACATAACACCAACACTTGTCACTAAACTTCCTGCTAAAAGACGTGCTCTTGGCCACTCCCTCTGCTTGAATTTAGTATCATTAGATAGCAAGTGGAATGTGTTTTGAGATCCCAAAGGTAGTGATCACTTATCCATCAAGATTTGTATCCAAATTTGTATTTGTAGTTGTATTGTTCGGACTGTTTACTACTGACGAACATTTATGATCTGAGCATCACATCGCTCTGGTTTTCAGTGTCCGAAACGAGTGGCTGATGACGAGTGCAGTTTTGCTTTACACCGGTCTCCCGTCTCGCCTGCAAAGACGCACTCGGAGAGTTAATTTTACATTCGGTAACATTCGGGTTGTGGCGAGCTAAACTGAGCGGAGAGGCGAGATACTGCGAATCGTATACTGTAGAAACACTTGCCTCCGTGGAGCAAATTACTGCTGCGATTTGCACACAAACCGAGTGGAAAGAGTCTTTCGTTTCTTCTATCTAGATCCTTTGATGCGATCTATTAATAGACTCAGAGTAATCAAGAGAACATCATTCTGTTGGGAAGGGAGAGGAGTAATAGTTGATCGCAACTTGTACTTGTGCAGTTTGCGATTAATCATGGATCGAATCATGGTCGCATAATTTCCATCCTTGCTTCAATTCTATTTATCATTCTTCTTGCATGTATCCAAACTGCCAGCATTTCACTGTTTTGCTGCAGGGATGTAAGTCCGTGTTTATACACTGAGAAATTTAGTGGGGGTTTGTCGCAGTAGTTGCGACACATTGATTAGAAATAAAACCAACAATATATTTATGTGGACATCACTGATCTAGCCATCAATTCCGGAGATGGTTAATCAATTCTTCTATGGAGGAACCTAAACTATTTTCTCGTTTGGTCCATGAATGCGCACTTCGCGCTCAAACGAAACCCATCCCAGAATCCATTATTCGTCGAAGGGCTCCTAAACCTAAACCATGGCGGAATGAAAAGAGAGTCTAGCTTTATGTTGAAAAATCGTATGCACTTAAAGCCTCCCGGAAACATGGAGTCATCGTCAATTTTAAAATTTTCCTAACACTTGAGTCTAAGTTTGAAATTTTTTTAAAGGGAGTTCGATTGCATCAGTGAAAAAATAGTAACAACTCGGTTTTAGAATATACATTAAATTAGTTTATTGTAAATTAATTTATTTTATTTTATTTTACAACAAAAATTGTTAAAAAAAATATTAAAGCTAAATCGTGACTTGGCCCCATCTCTATGAATTTTCTCGGTTTGATCTATCACCTATGGGAAATAAAACATATTAACACAAATTTGTATTGTTTTAATTTGGAAAATTAACTCACGTCACTCCTTGTGTAACCTACTCATAGTCATTTCTCAGTGTTGTAGGCTAGCAAGTCAGGCCAAGGCCAGAAGATTCCCCTCGATAGCTCTCATGTATTTGATGCAATGTAAGAAAGAAAAAAATATTAATAATATCTACAGCGGAAAACAATAGAACAATCAAATAATAGAAAAATCAATAGTGTAAAAAAATAACAACTCTGAAACTCAAAGTAACATAAGAAAATCCAACAAAATACGGAAAACAATAATGGTATAAATAAAATAAATCTAAATACTACTGAGAAACATCCAAATATTACAGAAAAACTAAAACATGAAAAATATATCAAACAAAACTCACAGCATAACAATAAATTCTACAACACGGAATAGTACAACGCAACTAAACTCAACAAAACAAATGAAGACAACAACAGAACAAATGCAATAAATACAACGGAACAACTTGAAATAACAAAATTTGAAGATAACAAATAAAAACACTGAACGCTTCCTAATTACGTGTATAATAAAAGATTTAAATAAAGAGCGACTGCGCCACTTCTCCTGCAACAACTAGTAGCATTTTAAAACAACAATACTTAAAAAGTCTTACCCCTTTCGCAGCTGTTTTAAGCCGTTGATTCTCCTGCCGCAATCTGGTGTTTTCCGCCATCATTTTTTGAAGCTCCGATACAGCCTTCATCTTCCGAAAATATATCTCGTCGACCTCGGAAATGTCTATCGGCTCCCAGTCGTACACGTCATCTCCAGTATCCTCGATGTCATCATGGAACAGCGGCGGAAAATCTTCGTCCTCGATCATGCCCTCTTCAGGATATATCTCGTTCTTGGTTGGAATTGTCTGTAAGAAAATAAGATTTCATTAGCGCTGCTACGCACTCTAACACGATTTTACTCACCTTGGGTGGAAAACGAACTTTCCCTCCCGATTCCGCTCTACCTCCATTTGCTTGGGTGGCCCGATAGCCTCTCGGAACCCTCAAGCCAGTCGGAATCCGGGATGTAACGTTCGTTCGGTTCATCTTGGTGCTGAGTGAAATTTCTTCTTGCTTCTCTATTGCAATTTCAAACAGCAGTGACGAGTAATGTTGTGTGCACCTACCAAGTAGACTACTTGGATCGAAATCAGAGTGGGAAAATAGAAGCCGGCCTACTTTTGTAACATTTTCATTTTGACATACAGTGCATGTATTGCGTTACATGATTTGTTGTGATTTCGATGAAAATTGAAAACAAGTGATGTGTTTCTGTTTTAGAAATATAAAATTGAACTTTGACAAGTTGGAGCTATGGGAGATCAAACTTTATGGTGAAAAACAGGAAGTGGGTTATATCTATGGTATAACCGCAAGGGTGACGTAGGACTATCGTTGATTTGGAGATCATTTGTTTGAAGTTGAATCTAAATCCATTCTGAATGAATGAATAAATGAATATTTGGGAGACTTCGAAAACGAGAGCGTTACGTTGGAGGCACAAGGTTTTATGCATCCAATATTGGATACGGAAATATCCTACTGATGGGGAAGAATAATCTTCAGAAGCTATCCTGTTAATTGCGATTGATTGAAAAACCACAAAACCAAATGTATTTGGTCACAGTGTTACATGGATAGAAAACATTCAAATAAACTCTTTCACATGAATGTATTTTTAAATTCCCAGAGGAACTGGCAGATTATTTTCCGGAACTTTCTCGATGCTGAATGGCATCCAAACGGAAAGAATTCCGTGCGTGTATGTGTGTGTAGCGATGTCTTCCCGGGGAACCGTTTGTGGCATCACTCTCCTCCTGATGGATTCCCTTCTGGCCTAGGGTGCACAAACAGGCTCTTGGTGACACCGTTCATCAGCGCTTTCATGATAAACGAAGAGCTTCACCACAACAGCGACAACATGCTCCAATCGCTGTTCAATTAGAACTGAGTGGATTTCCGAGCGGCGCTCGCTTATATACCGATTGGTGATTTCAATAGCCTGTTTTGAAAGCAATTTTAAGACTATTGAAACAAGTTTTTGGATCAAAAAGTAACAAGTATAGAACGCGTAGATATTTTATCTTTCGAATGAAGTGTTTATCATTCCATTTCGTTCAGTTGTTTAGGAGCTATTAACGCTCAAAATCTCGGTCTCCGGCGTAACGCTTTCGTTTTCGAAACTTTGATTTTACACCCCGGTATAGAAATGAAAGACGTAGTCCTACGTCAAAACAGGAGAAACTGACTGCAGCCCAGGTCCTACCAATAACTCGAACTAGCACAGGAAAGCTTCCACCAACCCGTAACATCACATCGTCATCTGGCGATTTGTCGAACTCATCAACACCGACCAGCAATGGTAATAGTGCCCCAGGTTCCAGTTTGGCGAACAAATCGGCCATAATCTCTAGTAAGGCCTCGAGGGAGGAAATAAACTAACAAATGGTACAACAACTTCGGCTAGAGAGGGCAGCACACAATCAAAAGCGTGCGATGGAACTCAAACAGCAACAAGGTAATCGGAACCGGAAAAAATGGCCTTTGAGTCGACTGGTTAATCGTTATAATTTTACTCCGAATAGATGGTGCAAACCCACCGAAACAGTCCATTGTTCAGCGTTGTATTATTGTGAAAGAACCGGACGGTACAACGAAGATTATTCAACAGAACATAACTCAATCTTCACGGTCTGCTTCTGCATCAACTTCCCAGCCGAACCAAAGGCAGCAATCTCCCGCGCCCGCCAAACCAGATGGTCCACAAAAAGTGCAAATCATTCGTGATGGGAAGGATGGGAAGGTTAGCGTTCGTGGTCTGAACCCTGGGCAACAACTGATTCAAACGCCTGACAGAAAGCTACATGTTCTAAGTGCAGCCTCTGGTATGTTTGATAGTGGTGCGTTATGATTCCTAGATCTAAGTTATTTTTTAATTTACAGGATCAAACTCAACAGCGGGCAAGCAAGCAATTGCCGCTAACATATATCACGAAAGTGGCCACCAGTGGTGGTAGTACAAGTGGTGCAACGGCTTTTTTGTCGGCCCCCAGTGACTACCACATCTACGGTTCAGTCACCGCCGTCACAAACGTCGGTACAACAGACAGTTGCATCAACGGCGACAGCGACGGCTATTCGTAGGGATATATTTTTCCTGTATATCGAGCTTCTTTTCACATCCAGTTTTATTCCAACTACTAGCTGACGCGACGAACTTCGTCTCGCCCAAAATAGATTTTTTTATTTGAATACTTTCAAACATCCACGTTTTCTTACTAAGTGAACGTTAGTGAGTCCAATCACTGAACTCTTCATTGATTGATTACCCTTTGACCCTTTACAATTTCCTTTTACTATAAATTGTCTAGTACTTCTACAAAAATATATATAAAGTTATTTTCAGACACAATTCTCGCTCAAGATTCTTCAAGCATTTGGAAATAACATGTTTCTCCGTTGCATGAAATACATGTTTGATACAGAGAATATTACAGAATAAAGACTGCTCAAATCGGACCATTCCTTCCTCGGGTTTAGGGCACACCAACACATTTGGCCTTCCATTTTTGTTTATATAGATAGAAGATACAGGAATGCGTTATTCCATCTGAAAATCCTTTTCATCTTTCGAACAAAAAACAATTTCGTTAGCACCAACATCAAATGGACTAGCAACGCTTAGTTAATTGTATAACATATGGGAATTCAATTTTCCGAATTTTCCGATTTTTCTCTCCGCTATATTGATCTACGGGAAGAGACGAATACAACGAAATATAGATGACTGAAATTGAACCATTCCTTCCTCGGGTTTTGCGCTTACCAACACATTTGGCCTTCCATTTTTATTTATAGATATATGATATGAAAATGCGTTATTTCGCCTGAAAATGCATTCCCACTTACGAACAAAGATCAATTTCGATATCGCAAATATTGAATGGACTAACAACGCTTATGATGATGTAATTTTCGAACATGTGGGAATTCATTTTTCCGAATTTTCCGACCTTCCTTTAGGATTTTCCGAAAATTTTCCGATTTTTCTCTACACTATATTGATCTACGGGAAGAGACGAATACAACAAAATACAGGAGGCTAAAATCGGACAATCCCTTCTTCGGGTTTTCAACTTATCAACAGATTTTGCCTTACATTTTTATTTATATAGATTGTGGATCAGTAAGCGCCATTCGTTTTTAGAACTATCCTTCCATAAAACATAACACCAACACTTGTCACTAAACTTCCTGCTAAAAGACGTGCTCTTGGCCACTCCCTCTGCTTGAATTTAGTATCATTAGATAGCAAGTGGAATGTGTTTTGAGATCCCAAAGGTAGTGATCACTTATCCATCAAGATTTGTATCCAAATTTGTATTTGTAGTTGTATTGTTCGGACTGTTTACTACTGACGAACATTTATGATCTGAGCATCACATCGCTCTGGTTTTCAGTGTCCGAAACGAGTGGCTGATGACGAGTGCAGTTTTGCTTTACACCGGTCTCCCGTCTCGCCTGCAAAGACGCACTCGGAGAGTTAATTTTACATTCGGTAACATTCGGGTTGTGGCGAGCTAAACTGAGCGGAGAGGCGAGATACTGCGAATCGTATACTGTAGAAACACTTGCCTCCGTGGAGCAAATTACTGCTGCGATTTGCACACAAACCGAGTGGAAAGAGTCTTTCGTTTCTTCTATCTAGATCCGTTGATGCGATCTATTAATAGACTCAGAGTAATCAAGAGAACATCATTCTGTTGGGAAGGGAGAGGAGTAATAGTTGATCGCAACTTGTACTTGTGCAGTTTGCGATTAATCATGGATCGAATCATGGTCGCATAATTTCCATCCTTGCTTCAATTCTATTTATCATTCTTCTTGCATGTATCCAAACTGCCAGCATTTCACTGTTTTGCTGCAGGGATGTAAGTCCGTGTTTATACACTGAGAAATTTAGTGGGGGTTTGTCGCAGTAGTTGCGACACATTGATTAGAAATAAAACCAACAATATATTTATGTGGACATCACTGATCTAGCCATCAATTCCGGAGATGGTTAATCAATTCTTCTATGGAGGAACCTAAACTATTTTCTCGTTTGGTCCATGAATGCGCACGTCGCGCTCAAACGAAACCCATCCCAGAATCCATTATTCGTCAAAGGGCTCCTAAACCTAAACCATGGCGGAATGAAAAGAGAGTCTAGCTTTATGTTGAAAAATCGTATGCACTTAAAGCCTCCCGGAAACATGGAGTCATCGTCAATTTTAAAATTTTCCTAACACTTGAGTCTAAGTTTGAAATTTTTTTAAAGGGAGTTCGATTGCATCAGTGAAAAAATAGTAACAACTCGGTTTTAGAATATACATTAAATTAGTTTATTGTAAATTAATTTGTTTTATTTTATTTTACAACAAAAATTGTTAAAAAAAATATTAAAGCTAAATCGTGACTTGGCGTGATCTCTATGAATTTCCTCGGTTTGATCTATCACCTATGGGAAATAAAACATATTAACACAAATTTGTATTTTTTTAATTTGGAAAATGAACTCACGTCACTCCTTGTGTCACCTACTCATAGCCATTTCTCAGTGTTGTAGGCTAGCAAGTCAGGCCAAGGCCAGAAGATTCCCCTCGATAGCTCTCATGTATTTGATGCAATGTAAGAAAGAAAAAAATATTAATAATATCTACAGCGGAAAACAATAGAACAATCAAATAATAGAAAAATCAGTAGTGTAAAAAAATAACAACTCTGAAACTCAAAGTAACATAAGAAAATCCAACAGAATACGGAAAACAATAACGGTATAAATAAAATAAATCTAAATACTACTGAGAAACATCCAAATATTACAGAAAAACTAAAACATCAAAAATATATCAAACAAAACTCACAGCATAACAATAAATTCTACAACACGGAATAGTACAACGCAACTAAACTCAACAAAACAAATGAAGACAACAACAGAACAAATGCAATAAATACAACGGAACAACTTGAAATAACAAAATTTGAAGATAACAAACAAAAACACTGAACGCTTCCTAATTACGTGTATAATAAAAGATTTAAATAAAGAGCGACTGCGCCACTTCTCCTGCAACAACTAGTAGCATTTTAAAACAACAATACTTAAAAAGTCTTACCCCTTTCGCTGCTGTTTTAAGCCGTTGATTCTCCTGCCGCAATCTGGTGTTTTCCGCCATCATTTTTTGAAGCTCCGATTCAGCCTTCATCTTCCGAAAATATATCTCGTCGACCTCGGAAATGTCTATCGGCTCCCAGTCGTACACGTCATCTCCAGTATCCTCGATGTCATCATGGAACAGCGGCGGAAAATCTTCGTCCTCGATCATGCCCTCTTCAGGATATATCTCGTTCTTGGTTGGAATTGTCTGTAAGAAAATAAGATTTCATTAGCGCTGCTACGCACTCTAACACGATTTTACTCACCTTGGGTGGAAAACGAACTTTCCCTCCCGATTCCGCTCTACCTCCATTTGCTTGGGTGGCCCGATAGCCTCTCGGAACCCTCAAGCCAGTCGGAATCCGGGATGTAACGTTCGTTCGGTTCATCTTGGTGCTGAGTGAAATTTCTTCTTGCTTCTCTATTGCAATTTCAAACAGCAGTGACGAGTAATGTTGTGTGCACCTACCAAGTAGACTACTTGGATCGAAATCAGAGTGGGAAAATAGAAGCCGGCCTACTTTTGTACCATTTTCATTTTGACATACAGTGCATGTATTGCGTTACATGATTTGTTGTGATTTCGATGAAAATTGAAAACAAGTGATGTGTTTCTGTTTTAGAAATATAAAATTGAACTTTGACAAGTTGGAGCTATGGGAGATCAAACTTTATGGTGAAAAACAGGAGAAACTGACTGCAGCCCAGGTCCTACCAATAACTCGAACTAGCACAGGAAAGCTTCCCGTAACCCGTAACATCACATCGTCATCTGGCGATTTGTCGAACTCATCAACACCGACCAGCAATGGTAATAGTGCCCCAGGTTCCAGTTTGGCGAACAAATCGGCCATAATCTCTAGTAAGGCCTCGAGGGAGGAAATAAACTAACAAATGGTACAACAACTTCGGCTAGAGAGGGCAGCACACAATCAAAAGCGTGCGATGGAACTCAAACAGCAACAAGGTAATCGGAACCGGAAAAAATGGCCTTTGAGTCGACTGGTTAATCGTTATAATTTTACTCCGAATAGATGGTGCAAACCCACCGAAACAGTCCATTGTTCAGCGTTGTATTATTGTGAAAGAACCGGACGGTACAACGAAGATTATTCAACAGAACATAACTCAATCTTCACGGTCTGCTTCTGCATCAACTTCCCAGCCGAACCAAAGGCAGCAATCTCCCGCGCCCGCCAAACCAGATGGTCCACAAAAAGTGCAAATCATTCGTGATGGGAAAGATGGGAAGGTTAGCGTTCGTGGTCTGAACCCTGGGCAACAACTGATTCAAACGCCTGACAGAAAGCTACATGTTCTAAGTGCAGCCTCTGGTATGTTTGATAGTGGTGCGCTATGATTCCTAGATCTAAGTTATTTTTTAATTTACAGGATCAAACTCAACAGCGGGCAAGCAAGCAATTGCCGCTAACATATATCACGAAAGTGGCCACCAGTGGTGGTAGTACAAGTGGTGCAACGGCTTTTTTGTCGGCCCCCAGTGACTACCACATCTACGGTTCAGTCACCGCCGTCACAAACGTCGGTACAGCAGACAGTTGCATCAACGGCGACAGCGACGGCTATTCGTAGGGATATATTTTTCCTGTATATCGAGCTTCTTTTCACATCCAGTTTTATTCCAACTACTAGCTGACGCGACGAACTTCGTCTCGCCCAAAATAGATTTTTTTATTTGAATACTTTCAAACATCCACGTTTTCTTACTAAGTGAACGTTAGTGAGTCCAATCACTGAACTCTTCATTGATTGATTACCCTTTGACCCTTTACAATTTCCTTTTACTATAAATTGTCTAGTACTTCTACAAAAATATATATAAAGTTATTTTCAGACACAATTCTCGCTCAAGATTCTTCAAGCATTTGGAAATAACATGTTTCTCCGTTGCATGAAATACATGTTTGATACAGAGAATATTACAGAATAAAGACTGCTCAAATCGGACCATTCCTTCCTCGGGTTTAGGGCACACCAACACATTTGGCCTTCCATTTTTGTTTATATAGATAGAAGATACAGGAATGCGTTATTCCATCTGAAAATCCTTTTCATCTTTCGAACAAAAAACAATTTCGTTAGCACCAACATCAAATGGACTAGCAACGCTTAGTTAATTGTATAACATATGGGAATTCAATTTTCCGAATTTTCCGATTTTTCTCTCCGCTATATTGATCTACGGGAAGAGACGAATACAACGAAATGAAATATAGATGACTGAAATTGAACCATTCCTTCCTCGGGTTTTGCGCTTACCAACACATTTGGCCTTCCATTTTTATTTATAGATATATGATATGAGAATGCGTTATTTCGCCTGAAAATGCATTCCCACTTACGAACAAAGATCAATTTCGATATCGCAAATATTGAATGGACTAACAACGCTTATGATGATGTAATTTTCGAACATGTGGGAATTCATTTTTCCGAATTTTCCGACCTTCCTTTAGGATTTTCCGAAAATTTTCCGATTTTTCTCTACACTATATTGATCTACGGGAAGAGACGAATACAACAAAATACAGGAGGCTAAAATCGGACCATCCCTTCTTCGGGTTTTCCGCTTATCAACAGATTTTGCCTTACATTTTTATTTATATAGATTGGGGATCAGTAAGCGCCATTCGTTTTTAGAACTATCCTTCCATAAAACATAACACCAACACTTGTCACTAAACTTCCTGCTAAAAGACGTGCTCTTGGCCACTCCCTCTGCTTGAATTTAGTATCATTAGATAGCAAGTGGAATGTGTTTTGAGATCCCAAAGGTAGTGATCACTTATCCATCAAGATTTGTATCCAAATTTGTATTTGTAGTTGTATTGTTCGGACTGTTTACTACTGACGAACATTTATGATCTGAGCATCACATCGCTCTGGTTTTCAGTGTGCGAAACGAGTGGCTGATGACGAGTGCAGTTTTGCTTTACACCGGTCTCCCGTCTCGCCTGCAAAGACGCACTCGGAGAGTTAATTTTACATTCGGTAACATTCGGGTTGTGGCGAGCTAAACTGAGCGGAGAGGCGAGATACTGCGAATCGTTATACTGTAGAAACACTTGCCTCCGTGGAGCAAATTACTGCTGCGATTTGCACACAAACCGAGTGGAAAGAGTCTTTCGTTTCTTCTATCTAGATCCGTTGATGCGATCTATTAATAGACTCAGAGTAATCAAGAGAACATCATTCTGTTGGGAAGGGAGAGGAGTAATAGTTGATCGCAACTTGTACAGATCGCGATCTGTGCAGTTTGCGATTAATCATGGATCGAATCATGGTCGCATAATTTCCATCCTTGCTTCAATTCTATTTATCATTCTTCTTGCATGTATCCAAACTGCCAGCATTTCACTGTTTTGCTGCAGGGATGTAAGTCCGTGTTTATACACTGAGAAATTTAGTGGGGGTTTGTCGCAGTAGTTGCGACACATTGATTAGAAATAAAACCAACAATATATTTATGTGGACATCACTGATCTAGCCATCAATTCCGGAGATGGTTAATCAATTCTTCTATGGAGGAACCTAAACTATTTTCTCGTTTGGTCCATGAATGCGCACGTCGCGCTCAAACGAAACCCATCCCAGAATCCATTATTCGTCGAAGGGCTCCTAAACCTAAACCATGGCGGAATGAAAAGAGAGTCTAGCTTTATGTTGAAAAATCGTATGCACTTAAAGCCTCCCGGAAACATGGAGTCATCGTCAATTTTAAAATTTTCCTAACACTTGAGTCTAAGTTTGAAATTTTTTTAAAGGGAGTTCGATTGCATCAGTGAAAAAATAGTAACAACTCGGTTTTAGAATATACATTAAATTAGTTTATTGTAAATTAATTTGTTTTATTTTATTTTACAACAAAAATTGTTAAAAAAAATATTAAAGCTAAATCGTGACTTGGCGTGATCTCTATGAATTTCCTCGGTTTGATCTATCACCTATGGGAAATAAAACATATTAACACAAATTTGTATTTTTTTAATTTGGAAAATGAACTCACGTCACTCCTTGTGTCACCTACTCATAGCCATTTCTCAGTGTTGTAGGCTAGCAAGTCAGGCCAAGGCCAGAAGATTCCCCTCGATAGCTCTCATGTATTTGATGCAATGTAAGAGAGAAAAAAATATTAATAATATCTACAGCGGAAAACAATAGAACAATCAAATAATAGAAAAATCAGTAGTGTAAAAATATAACAACTCTGAAACTCAAAGTAACATAAGAAAATCCAACAGAATACGGAAAACAATAACGGTATAAATAAAATAAATCTAAATACTACTGAGAAACATCCAAATATTACAGAAAAACTAAAACATCAAAAATATATCAAACAAAACTCACAGCATAACAATAAATTCTACAACACGGAATAGTACAACGCAACTAAACTCAACAAAACAAATGAAGACAACAACAGAACAAATGCAATAAATACAACGGAACAACTTGAAATAACAAAATTTGAAGATAACAAACAAAAACACTGAACGCTTCCTAATTACGTGTATAATAAAAGATTTAAATAAAGAGCGACTGCGCCACTTCTCCTGCAACAACTAGTAGCATTTTAAAACAACAATACTTAAAAAGTCTTACCCCTTTCGCTGCTGTTTTAAGCCGTTGATTCTCCTGCCGCAATCTGGTGTTTTCCGCCATCATTTTTTGAAGCTCCGATTCAGCCTTCATCTTCCGAAAATATATCTCGTCGACCTCGGAAATGTCTATCGGCTCCCAGTCGTACACGTCATCTCCAGTATCCTCGATGTCATCATGGAACAGCGGCGGAAAATCTTCGTCCTCGATCATGCCCTCTTCAGGATATATCTCGTTCTTGGTTGGAATTGTCTGTAAGAAAATAAGATTTCATTAGCGCTGCTACGCACTCTAACACGATTTTACTCACCTTGGGTGGAAAACGAACTTTCCCTCCCGATTCCGCTCTACCTCCATTTGCTTGGGTGGCCCGATAGCCTCTCGGAACCCTCAAGCCAGTCGGAATCCGGGATGTAACGTTCGTTCGGTTCATCTTGGTGCTGAGTGAAATTTCTTCTTGCTTCTCTATTGCAATTTCAAACAGCAGTGACGAGTAATGTTGTGTGCACCTACCAAGTAGACTACTTGGATCGAAATCAGAGTGGGAAAATAGAAGCCGGCCTACTTTTGTACCATTTTCATTTTGACATACAGTGCATGTATTGCGTTACATGATTTGTTGTGATTTCGATGAAAATTGAAAACAAGTGATGTGTTTCTGTTTTAGAAATATAAAATTGAACTTTGACAAGTTGGAGCTATGGGAGATCAAACTTTATGGTGAAAAACAGGAAGTGGGTTATATCTATGGTATAACCGCAAGGGTGACGTAGGACTATCGTTGATTTGGAGATCATTTGTTTGAAGTTGAATCTAAATCCATTCTGAATGAATGAATAAATGAATATTTGGGAGACTTCGAAAACGAGAGCGTTACGTTGGAGGCACAAGGTTTTATGCATCCAATATTGGATACGGAAATATCCTACTGATGGGGAAGAATAATCTTCAGAAGCTATCCTGTTAATTGCGATTGATTGAAAAACCACAAAACCAAATGTATTTGGTCACAGTGTTACATGGATAGAAAACATTCAAATAAACTCTTTCACATGAATGTATTTTTAAATTCCCAGAGGAACTGGCAGATTATTTTCCGGAACTTTCTCGATGCTGAATGGCATCCAAACGGAAAGAATTCCGTGCGTGTATGTGTGTGTAGCGATGTCTTCCCGGGGAACCGTTTGTGGCATCACTCTCCTCCTGATGGATTCCCTTCTGGCCTAGGGTGCACAAACAGGCTCTTGGTGACACCGTTCATCAGCGCTTTCATGATAAACGAAGAGCTTCACCACAACAGCGACAACATGCTCCAATCGCTGTTCAATTAGAACTGAGTGGATTTCCGAGCGGCGCTCGCTTATATACCGATTGGTGATTTCAATAGCCTGTTTTGAAAGCAATTTTAAGACTATTGAAACAAGTTTTTGGATCAAAAAGTAACAAGTATAGAACGCGTAGATATTTTATCTTTCGAATGAAGTGTTTATCATTCCATTTCGTTCAGTTGTTTAGGAGCTATTAACGCTCAAAATCTCGGTCTCCGGCGTAACGCTTTCGTTTTCGAAACTTTGATTTTACACCCCGGTATAGAAATGAAAGACGTAGTCCTACGTCAAAACAGGAGAAACTGACTGCAGCCCAGGTCCTACCAATAACTCGAACTAGCACAGGAAAGCTTCCACCAACCCGTAACATCACATCGTCATCTGGCGATTTGTCGAACTCATCAACACCGACCAGCAATGGTAATAGTGCCCCAGGTTCCAGTTTGGCGAACAAATCGGCCATAATCTCTAGTAAGGCCTCGAGGGAGGAAATAAACTAACAAATGGTACAACAACTTCGGCTAGAGAGGGCAGCACACAATCAAAAGCGTGCGATGGAACTCAAACAGCAACAAGGTAATCGGAACCGGAAAAAATGGCCTTTGAGTCGACTGGTTAATCGTTATAATTTTACTCCGAATAGATGGTGCAAACCCACCGAAACAGTCCATTGTTCAGCGTTGTATTATTGTGAAAGAACCGGACGGTACAACGAAGATTATTCAACAGAACATAACTCAATCTTCACGGTCTGCTTCTGCATCAACTTCCCAGCCGAACCAAAGGCAGCAATCTCCCGCGCCCGCCAAACCAGATGGTCCACAAAAAGTGCAAATCATTCGTGATGGGAAGGATGGGAAGGTTAGCGTTCGTGGTCTGAACCCTGGGCAACAACTGATTCAAACGCCTGACAGAAAGCTACATGTTCTAAGTGCAGCCTCTGGTATGTTTGATAGTGGTGCGCTATGATTCCTAGATCTAAGTTATTTTTTAATTTACAGGATCAAACTCAACAGCGGGCAAGCAAGCAATTGCCGCTAACATATATCACGAAAGTGGCCACCAGTGGTGGTAGTACAAGTGGTGCAACGGCTTTTTTGTCGGCCCCCAGTGACTACCACATCTACGGTTCAGTCACCGCCGTCACAAACGTCGGTACAGCAGACAGTTGCATCAACGGCGACAGCGACGGCTATTCGTAGGGATATATTTTTCCTGTATATCGAGCTTCTTTTCACATCCAGTTTTATTCCAACTACTAGCTGACGCGACGAACTTCGTCCCGCCCAAAATAGATTTTTTGATTTGAATACTTTCAAACATCCACGTTTTCTTACTAAGTGAACGTTGAGTGCAATCACTGAACTCTTCATTGATTGATTACCCTTTGACCCTTTACAATTTCCTTTTACTATAAATTGTTTAGTACTTCTACAAAAATATATATAAAGTTATTTTCAGACACAATTCTCGCTCAAGATTCTTCAAGCATTTGGAAATAACATGTTTCTCCGTTGCATGAAATACATGTTTGATACAGAGAATATTACAGAATAAAGACTGCTCAAATCGGACCATTCCTTCCTCGGGTTTAGGGCAAACCAACACATTTGGCCTTCCATTTTTGTTTATATAGATAGAAGATACAGGAATGCGTTATTCCATCTGAAAATCCTTTTCATCTTTCGAACAAAAAACAATTTCGTTAGCACCAACATCAAATGGACTAGCAACGCTTAGTTAATTGTATAACATATGGGAATTCAATTTTCCGAATTTTCCGATTTTTCTCTCCGCTATATTGATCTACGGGAAGAGACGAATACAACGAAATATAGATGACTGAAATTGAACCATTCCTTCCTCGGGTTTTGCGCTTACCAACACATTTGGCCTTCCATTTTTATTTATAGATATATGATATGAAAATGCGTTATTTCGCCTGAAAATGCATTCCCACTTACGAACAAAGATCAATTTCGATATCGCAAATATTGAATGGACTAACAACGCTTATGATGATGTAATTTTCGAACATGTGGGAATTCATTTTTCCGAATTTTCCGACCTTCCTTTAGGATTTTCCGAAAATTTTCCGATTTTTCTCTACACTATATTGATCTACGGGAAGAGACGAATACAACAAAATACAGGAGGCTAAAATCGGACCATCCCTTCTTCGGGTTTTCCGCTTATCAACAGATTTTGCCTTACATTTTTATTTATATAGATTGGGGATCAGTAAGCGCCATTCGTTTTTAGAATTATCCTTCCATAAAACATACCACCAACACTTGTCACTAAACTTCCTGCTAAAAGACGTGCTCTTGGCCACTCCTTCTGCTTGAATTTAGTATCATTAGATAGCAAGTGGAATGTGTTTTGAGATCCCAAAGGTAGTGATCACTTATCCATCAAGATTTGTATCCAAATTTGTATTTGTAGTTGTATTGTTCGGACTGTTTACTACTGACGAACATTTATGATCTGAGCATCACCGCTCTGGTTTTCAGTGTCCGAAACGAGTGGCTGATGACGAGTGCAGTTTTGCTTTACACCGGTCTCCCGTCTCGCCTGCAAAGACGCACTCGGAGAGTTAATTTTACATTCGGTAACATTCGGGTTGTGGCGAGCTAAACTGAGCGGAGAGGCGAGATACTGCGAATCGTATACTGTAGAAACACTTGCCTCCGTGGAGCAAATTACTGCTGCGATTTGCACACAAACCGAGTGGAAAGAGTCTTTCGTTTCTTCAATCTAGATCCTTTGATGCGATCTATTAATAGACTCAGAGTAATCAAGAGAACATCATTCTGTTGGGAAGGGAGAGGAGTAATAGTTGATCGCAACTTGTACAGATCGCGATCTGTGCAGTTTGCGATTAATCATGGATCGAATCATGGTCGCATAATTTCCATCCTTGCTTCAATTCTATTTATCATTCTTCTTGCATGTATCCAAACTGCCAGCATTTCACTGTTTTGCTGCAGGGATGTAAGTCCGTGTTTATACACTGAGAAATTTAGTGGGGGTTTGTCGCAGTAGTTGCGACACATTGATTAGAAATAAAACTAACAATATATTTATGTGGACATCACTGATCTAGCCATCAATTCCGGAGATGGTTAATCAATTCTTCTATGGAGGAACCTAAACTATTTTCTCGTTTGGTCCATGAATGCGCACTTCGCGCTCAAACGAAACCCATCCCAGAATCCATTATTCGTCGAAGGGCTCCTAAACCTAAACCATGGCGGAATGAAAAGAGAGTCTAGCTTTATGTTGAAAAATCGTATGCACTTAAAGCCTCCCGGAAACATGGAGTCATCGTCAATTTTAAAATTTTCCTAACACTTGAGTCTAAGTTTGAAATTTTTTTAAAGGGAGTTCGATTGCATCAGTGAAAAAATAGTAACAACTCGGTTTTAGAATATACATTAAATTAGTTTATTGTAAATTAATTAATTTTATTTTATTTTACAACAAAAATTGTTAAAAAAAATATTAAAGCTAAATCGTGACTTGGCCCCATCTCTATGAATTTCCTCGGTTTGATCTATCACCTATGGGAAATAAAACATATTAACACAAATTTGTATTTTTTTAATTTGGAAAATGAACTCACGTCACTCCTTGTGTCACCTACTCATAGCCATTTCTCAGTGTTGTAGGCTAGCAAGTCAGGCCAAGGCCAGAAGATTCCCCTCGATAGCTCTCATGTATTTGATGCAATGTAAGAAAGAAAAAAATATTAATAATATCTACAGCGGAAAACAATAGAACAATCAAATAATAGAAAAATCAGTAGTGTAAAAAAATAACAACTCTGAAACTCAAAGTAACATAAGAAAATCCAACAGAATACGGAAAACAATAACGGTATAAATAAAATAAATCTAAATACTACTGAGAAACATCCAAATATTACAGAAAAACTAAAACATCAAAAATATATCAAACAAAACTCACAGCATAACAATAAATTCTACAACACGGAATAGTACAACGCAACTAAACTCAACAAAACAAATGAAGACAACAACAGAACAAATGCAATAAATACAACGGAACAACTTGAAATAACAAAATTTGAAGATAACAAACAAAAACACTGAACGCTTCCTAATTACGTGTATAATAAAAGATTTAAATAAAGAGCGACTGCGCCACTTCTTCTGCAACAACTAGTAGCATTTTAAAACAACAATACTTAAAAAGTCTTACCCCTTTCGCTGCTGTTTTAAGCCGTTGATTCTCCTGCCGCAATCTGGTGTTTTCCGCCATCATTTTTTGAAGCTCCGATTCAGCCTTCATCTTCCGAAAATATGTCTCGTCGACCTCGGAAATGTCTATCGGCTCCCAGTCGTACACGTCATCTCCAGTATCCTCGATGTCATCATGGAACAGCGGCGGAAAATCTTCGTCCTCGATCATGCCCTCTTCAGGATATATCTCGTTCTTGGTTGGAATTGTCTGTAAGAAAATAAGATTTCATTAGCGCTGCTACGCACTCTAACACGATTTTACTCACCTTGGGTGGAAAACGAACTTTCCCTCCCGATTCCGCTCTACCTCCATTTGCTTGGGTGGCCCGATAGCCTCTCGGAACCCTCAAGCCAGTCGGAATCCGGGATGTAACGTTCGTTCGGTTCATCTTGGTGCTGAGTGAAATTTCTTCTTGCTTCTCTATTGCAATTTCAAACAGCAGTGACGAGTAATGTTGTGTGCACCTACCAAGTAGACTACTTGGATCGAAATCAGAGTGGGAAAATAGAAGCCGGCCTACTTTTGTACCATTTTCATTTTGACATACAGTGCATGTATTGCGTTACCAAGGCGTTATACTATAGGTGGACCGCAATGTCAAAATTGCTGTTCGGCCATTGCTCGTGAAAAAACAATTTTGTTTACAAAACAAATCATATCTTTTGGTGTCAAATGCATTCGTTGGCAAAATAGCTGCTCACGCCTTACTGTAGGCAGGTAATTTTGTGGATTTTTTCGTATAACAATTTCTCATAATTGCTTCTACGTTTTCAGATATCTACAATCAGCGGTCGAATTAAAAGCAGTGCAGAAGGATGTTTTGAGTATATTTTACCTTCTAGCCGCGCAATCAATGCTTTTTTCTTTCCAAGCAAGCAGCGTTTTAATCGTATGTGGTTTTATTGAGCATTTAAAAGAGAGTGTTAATTTTTTTTTGTTTTATCACTAGGGCAAAAGCATGAAATAGAATCGTACGTGGTACGAATTTATCGACACAATCTGATCAAGGACGGAGGCATCATCAAACGGAAACTACGCGAGAAACTTTTCGAAGAGATAAAACTGCGCCGCAACACTCGTGTCAAAATGGACGAGTTGGGCTGGGTGCTGATGAACCACGATTTGATAACACGTAATGAGCCAATCCAACAGCATGCCAATGGTAATCGATCAAATCATTTTAAATTCAACATGGAGCGGTTGCGAAACCTACTGGAGCAGCACGAACAGAACAATCACGCTGGTAGGTCGGTTTGATATATTTATTCCGCTAAAGAATGATTATATTTGTTGATTTTTCAGAGTTGACTTCCAAAAAGTAAAACAAATTCCTGCGTATGCTGGATGCAATTTTACAAAACGACAAAGTTTTGAAGGAAATTAAAGAGATGGTAGTGGCGAATCGAATTCTATCAGAAATTCGTTATGTGGCTACGGTGGAACGTATGCTGAAACACAATTTGGACCCCTCTTTGCGCTGCTGCTTTGTATGCCGAGAGTATTTCCGCACTGCCGATGAGTATACCAGTCATTTCGAAAAATTGCACGGTGAGCAATTTCTTATTGTTGCGGCGGTGGATCGATTTCAGACTAGTCAAAAGTTCAACGTTCTACATCACTACAATGCCCTTAATCCGGTGACAATATTCACGATTTGCAACGTATACCACACAGCCCTAATAAAAAAAACAAGAAAAGACGGGTCTAATATTTTACAATAAAGAACAAATCTACCACTTTCCACGAAAATCGGAGAACCACTATATCGATTCGACATGGAATGGCTGATACATATAAGGCAGAAAGAAGGTTTAACTTTGGAATTCATCATCCTATATTTCCTCGTACCATTAAGATCATGGCGCATTTGATGTCGGTCATCGTAGCTGCTGCTATGGAAATGACGTGAGCATATACCTTGATTTTTCTGAGGTTTGCAATCCTTCGATTGGCTACAGAAAAGTACCATTTATGAAGTCTATCTCCATCTCGGAGAAAAGTGTGGTAAACAATGTCCGGGTTATTTTTCGTTATGAGAACCTTGTTTCCACATCCTTTTACAGCACAATAATACGGCATCTGAAGTAAATAAAATATTCACAATATAATTTTGGCATGATAGAGAACCTCGAGATGAACGATTATCTGTGGAGGAGTTGGACAACAGATTTCTTAGACTTATAGCACTTTTATCACACTCACAAGCTCATCAAATCCTCACTGTCCCCCAAAAATATTGAATAATATATATTTTTTTTTTTCCCAAAATATA
This sequence comes from Toxorhynchites rutilus septentrionalis, assembly GCF_029784135.1. NCBI lineage: Eukaryota > Metazoa > Arthropoda > Insecta > Diptera > Culicidae > Toxorhynchites > Toxorhynchites rutilus. The sequence continues at coordinate 4,360 of NW_026600146.1, read as the reverse complement.
TATTTTATTAAGGCACATGTGGCGTTAGCCTGACGGGGCCGGGAGTCCAATATTTTGACAATTTTTGTCTTACAACTATGTTAGTAATATGTAACCGATTACTCGCGGTTGGCTCGAGGTTAGTATTACAAAGATCTCATAATTGGGATGTTGCAGTCTCCAGTACTATGTATGTGTGGCCGACACGGGATACTTCCTATTGGAGTGTAACTGACCATTGATCAGCGACGCCCCCCTAGTCTGTACCTCATATCAATCATGGTGCGTCTCTCTTGACTCGAGGAATCCAGGGTAGAATGGTCACTGGGCGGTACAATCTTCAGCTCGTGTAGAGTTGCCATGAGCGGTACAACCTTTGACTATTGTTGAATGATCAGTGGCCTGCACAACCTTCGACCTGTGTATCTGTAAAGAGTATGTGTATGTTTAATTACATTACATGGAGCGGTTATAATATATAATATAAATACCTTATTGCAGCTATAGTACACTATTTTTCACGAATATATATTTGTTTATTTCTTCCTTCAGTTGTTTTCCTCAGCGAGTTGATATGAAACCATAACCACACAACCAAACAAAAAGTAAATAATTCAGAAAGCTACGTCTCGCTACTCGTCTCACGTATTGACTAGAAAGTGTCATAAACGAAACACCTATAGTTTAGCATCTTGTTGCGTTACATGATTTGTTGTGATTTCGATGAAAATTGAAAACAAGTGATGTGTTTCTGTTTTAGAAATATAAAATTGAACTTTGACAAGTTGGAGCTATGGGAGATCAAACTTTATGGTGAAAAACAGGAGAAACTGACTGCAGCCCAGGTCCTACCAATAACTCGAACTAGCACAGGAAAGCTTCCACCAACCCGTAACATCACATCGTCATCTGGCGATTTGTCGAACTCATCAACACCGACCAGCAATGGTAATAGTGCCCCAGGTTCCAGTTTGGCGAACAAATCGGCCATAATCTCTAGTAAGGCCTCGAGGGAGGAAATAAACTAACAAATGGTACAACAACTTCGGCTAGAGAGGGCAGCACACAATCAAAAGCGTGCGATGGAACTCAAACAGCAACAAGGTAATCGGAACCGGAAAAAATGGCCTTTGAGTCGACTGGTTAATCGTTATAATTTTACTCCGAATAGATGGTGCAAACCCACCGAAACAGTCCATTGTTCAGCGTTGTATTATTGTGAAAGAACCGGACGGTACAACGAAGATTATTCAACAGAACATAACTCAATCTTCACGGTCTGCTTCTGCATCAACTTCCCAGCCGAACCAAAGGCAGCAATCTCCCGCGCCCGCCAAACCAGATGGTCCACAAAAAGTGCAAATCATTCGTGATGGGAAGGATGGGAAGGTTAGTGTTCGTGGTCTGAACCCTGGGCAACAACTGATTCAAACGCCTGACAGAAAGCTACATGTTCTAAGTGCAGCCTCTGGTATGTTTGATAGTGGTGCGCTATGATTCCTAGATCTAAGTTATTTTTTAATTTACAGGATCAAACTCAACAGCGGGCAAGCAAGAAATTGCCGCTAACATATATCACGAAAGTGGCCACCAGTGGTGGTAGTACAAGTGGTGCAACGGCTTTTTTGTCGGCCCCCAGTGACTACCACATCTACGGTTCAGTCACCGCCGTCACAAACGTCGGTACAGCAGACAGTTGCATCAACGGCGACAGCGACGGCTATTCGTAGGGATATATTTTTCCTGTATATCGAGCTTCTTTTCACATCTAGTTTTATTCCAACTACTAGCTGACGCGACGAACTTCGTCCCGCCCAAAATAGATTTTTTGATTTGAATACTTTCAAACATCCACGTTTTCTTACTAAGTGAACGTTGAGTGCAATCACTGAACTCTTCATTGATTGATTACCCTTTGACCCTTTACAATTTCCTTTTACTATAAATTGTTTAGTACTTCTACAAAAATATATATAAAGTTATTTTCAGACACAATTCTCGCTCAAGATTCTTCAAGCATTTGGAAATAACATGTTTCTCCGTTGCATGAAATACATGTTTGATACAGAGAATATTACAGAATAAAGACTGCTCTAATCGGACCATTCCTTCCTCGGGTTTAGGGCAAACCAACACATTTGGCCTTCCATTTTTGTTTATATAGATAGAAGATACAGGAATGCGTTATTCCATCTGAAAATCCTTTTCATCTTTCGAACAAAAAACAATTTCGTTAGCACCAACATCAAATGGACTAGCAACGCTTAGTTAATTGTATAACATATGGGAATTCAATTTTCCGAATTTTCCGAATTTTCCGATTTTTCTCTCCGCTATATTGATCTACGGGAAGAGACGAATACAACGAAATATAGATGACTGAAATTGAACCATTCCTTCCTCGGGTTTTGCGCTTACCAACACATTTGGCCTTCCATTTTTATTTATAGATATATGATATGAAAATGCGTTATTTCGCCTGAAAATGCATTCCCACTTACGAACAAAGATCAATTTCGATATCGCAAATATTGAATGGACTAACAACGCTTATGATGATGTAATTTTCGAACATGTGGGAATTCATTTTTCCGAATTTTCCGACCTTCCTTTAGGATTTTCCGAAAATTTTCCGATTTTTCTCTACACTATATTGATCTACGGGAAGAGACGAATACAACAAAATACAGGAGGCTAAAATCGGACCATCCCTTCTTCGGGTTTTCCGCTTATCAACAGATTTTGCCTTACATTTTTATTTATATAGATTGGGGATCAGTAAGCGCCATTCGTTTTTAGAATTATCCTTCCATAAAACATACCACCAACACTTGTCACTAAACTTCCTGCTAAAAGACGTGCTCTTGGCCACTCCTGCTTGAATTTAGTATCATTAGATAGCAAGTGGAATGTGTTTTGAGATCCCAAAGGTAGTGATCACTTATCCATCAAGATTTGTATCCAAATTTGTATTTGTAGTTGTATTGTTCGGACTGTTTAGTACTGACGAACATTTATGATCTGAGCATCACATCGCTCTGGTTTTCAGTGTCCGAAACGAGTGGCTGATGACGAGTGCAGTTTTGCTTTACACCGGTCTCCCGTCTCGCCTGCAAAGACGCACTCGGAGAGTTAATTTTACATTCGGTAACATTCGGGTTGTGGCGAGCTAAACTAAGCGGAGAGGCGAGATACTGCGAATCGTATACTGTAGAAACACTTGCCTCCGTGGAGCAAATTACTGCTGCGATTTGCACACAAACCGAGTGGAAAGAGTCTTTCGTTTCTTCTATCTAGATCCTTTGATGCGATCTATTAATAGACTCAGAGTAATCAAGAGAACATCATTCTGTTGGGAAGGGAGAGGAGTAATAGTTGATCGCAACTTGTACTTGTGCAGTTTGCGATTAATCATGGATCGAATCATGGTCGCATAATTTCCATCCTTGCTTCAATTCTATTTATCATTCTTCTTGCATGTATCCAAACTGCCAGCATTTCACTGTTTTGCTGCAGGGATGTAAGTCCGTGTTTATACACTGAGAAATTTAGTGGGGGTTTGTCGCAGTAGTTGCGACACATTGATTAGAAATAAAACCAACAATATATTTATGTGGACATCACTGATCTAGCCATCAATTCCGGAGATGGTTAATCAATTCTTCTATGGAGGAACCTAAACTATTTTCTCGTTTGGTCCATGAATGCGCACTTCGCGCTCAAACGAAACCCATCCCAGAATCCATTATTCGTCGAAGGGCTCCTAAACCTAAACCATGGCGGAATGAAAAGAGAGTCTAGCTTTATGTTGAAAAATCGTATGCACTTAAAGCCTCCCGGAAACATGGAGTCATCGTCAATTTTAAAATTTTCCTAACACTTGAGTCTAAGTTTGAAATTTTTTTAAAGGGAGTTCGATTGCATCAGTGAAAAAATAGTAACAACTCGGTTTTAGAATATACATTAAATTAGTTTATTGTAAATTAATTTATTTTATTTTATTTTACAACAAAAATTGTTAAACAAAAATATTAAAGCTAAATCGTGACTTGGCCCCATCTCTATGAATATCCTCGGTTTGATCTATCACCTATGGGAAATAAAACATATTAACACAAATTTGTATTTTTTTAATTTGGAAAATGAACTCACGTCACTCCTTGTGTCACCTACTCATAGCCATTTCTCAGTGTTGTAGGCTAGCAAGTCAGGCCAAGGCCAGAAGATTCCCCTCGATAGCTCTCATGTATTTGATGCAATGTAAGAAAGAAAAAAAATATTAATAATATCTACAGCGGAAAACAATCAAATAATAGAAAAATCAGTAGTGTAAAAAAATAACAACTCTGAAACTCAAAGTAACATAAGAAAATCCAACAGA